>NW_024470391.1:0-124288 GCF_900496995.4 Aquila chrysaetos chrysaetos | reverse complement strand
TTATCACATCCCCTCATCATGCACCAGCCTCTGGGAAAGTTGAGCGATACAATGGACTGTTAAAGACTACATTGAGAGCAATGGGGGGTGAAACTTTCAAACATTGGGATACACATTTAGCAAAAGCCACCTGGTTAGTCAACACCAGAGGATCTGCCAATCGGGGTGGCCCTGCCCAGTCAGAATTTTTACGTACTGTAGAAGGGGATAAAGTCCCTGTAGTGCACACAAAAAATATGTTAGGGAAGACGGTCTGGGTTACTCCTGCCTCAGGCAAAGGTAAACCCATTCGTGGGATTGCTTTTGCTCAAGGGCCTGGGTGCACTTGGTGGGTGATGCAAAAAGATGGGGAAGTTCGATGTGTGCCTCAAGGGGATTTAATTTTAGGTGAGAATAGCCAGAATTAACCTGTATGATATTAGTTGCTATATAACCCTGCTACTGTATGTTATCATTACTATAATTGTTATATGCTATATCCATAGTACTATAGTAAGAATCACTTAGATCAAACAAGAAAAACTGTGATAAAACTGAATGAAACGCAGTAGTGATGGAACCAGAACTGACTCCAGCATGCAACAATCCAACGGTGCACACCATCCTCCTGCTGCGTCCAATGTCAACTGCTCGTCACACTGCACTGAAGCCCAACTCTGCTCTACCGACTGAGAGGACTTTGCACCATTCCTCCTGCCCAGAAAGACTGGTATGACAGATGGAGCCTAGAGTCAGGAACTAAATAAACTCAACGAACATTTAATGAACATAACACATAAACTAAAGGGATGATATCTCTGTGTATGTATACATATATATATATCATTGTTCATATGTCTCAAAGGGATGGAAAAGCTGATAATGACTGACCAGGATGTAACTAAAGGTATGGGAACTGAGCATGACGTCAATGGTATAGAATAAGGGGTGGATACCGTCCTAGTTTCAGCTGGGATAGAGTTAATTGTCTTCCTAGTAGCTGGTATGGTGCTATGTTTTGAGTTCAGTATGAGAAGAATGTTGATAACACCGATGTTTTCAGTTGCTGCTAGTAGTGTTTAGACTAATGTCAAGGATTTTTCAGCTTCTCATGCCCAGCCAGCGAGAAAGCTGGAGGGGCACAAGAAGTTGGCACAGGACACAGCCAGGGCACCTGACCCAAACTGGCCAACAGGGTATTCCATACCATGTGACGTCCCATCTAGTATAGGAACTGGGAAGTGGGGGCGGGGAATCGCCGCTCGGGGACTAGCTGGGTGCCGGTCGGTGGGTGGTGAGCAATTACACTGCGCATCATTTGTACATTCCAATCCTTTCATTATTGCTGTTGTCATTTTATTAGTGTTATCATTATCATTATTCGTTTCTTCTTTTCTGTTCTATTAAACTGTTCTTATCTCAACCCGTGGATTTGCTTCTTTTCCCGATTTTCTCCCCCATCCCACTGGGTGGGGGGGGAGTGAGTGAGCGGCTGCGTGGTGCTTAGTTGCTGGCTGGGGTTAAACCACGACAGAGGTCCATGGGGTTGCCCCCACCCCATGGTGCCCCTGTCCCCCCCAGGCCACCTACGACCCCAGCCACGGCTACAGCCCCCAGCCCGTGGACCTGTCGGGGGTGACGTTGTCCCGGGAGCTGCAGGTGAGTGTTCCCCTGTGTGTGTCCCCTGCCATGCCATCCCCCCTCCCCACCAGCTCGGACCCCCTCCCCACCTCACTGTGTCCCCCAGGCCATGGCGGAGCAGCTGGCTGAGAACTACCACAACACCTGGGGACACAAGAAGCAGGAGCTGGAGGCCAAGGGTGAGCACCCCTGTGTCCCCCCACCTTATGGGCACTCCTGTGCCCCAGGGATCTGAGCAGCTCCCCCCCCCCCCAAGTGGATGCACACCCATGGGTGCTGTGCCCCCCTCCCCCAGGGATTGTCCTTCCCCCTGCATCCCCCATGGGTGCTCCTCTCCCCTCACACCACCCATGGGTGCTGACGGGGGTTGCCGGGGTGGGGCTCGCACCCCCCTGCTCGTGCCCTATGACACGTTGACGGCCAAGGAGAAGGCACGGGACCGCGAGAAGGCGCAGGAGCTCCTCAAGTTCCTGCAGCTCAACGGCTATGCCATCACCTGGGGGGGGGGGGGCTGGGTGGTCTGGGCAGGGGCGGGTGGAGGGAAGAGGAGGTTTGGGGGGGCTGGAGGGTGCTGGGGGGGGGGGCCTTTGGGGACATTGGAAGGGGATTTGGGGGGGGCAGTGGGATGGGGGTCCACAGCTCCCGCTGAGCCCTGCTGGAGATGGGGGTCTGGGGGGGGGGGGGGCACACAGTGGGGTTTGGGGTGTGGGATGTGGGGGGGTCTGGGGGTGCACTGCTGCCCCCCCCCGGTTGGGGGGGGGGGTAGGATGGGGAGGTGGGGGTGTGGGGCCCCCCCGACCCCCTGCCGCAGGGGGTTGAAGGACATGGAGCTGGACACGTCCTCCATCGAGAAGCGCTTCGCCTACGGCTTCCTGCAGCAGCTGCTCAAGTGGATGGACATCTCCCAGGAGTTCATCGCCCACCTGGGTACGGCCCCAGGACCCCCCAAATCCCTTGGGACCCCCCCCCCCCCCCCCGAGCCTCCTGGGACCTTTCTGGTCCTCTCTTGAGACCCCCTTGGACCTATTTAATACCCTCTTGAACCCCTTGAAACCCCCCCCCCCCCCCAAGTGCCCCTGGAATCTCTGGACCCCCCCTGCCCAGTGCTGCCCCAGACCTCTCAGGGTTTGCTGGGACCCCCCACCTGCTTGTCCCCATGTCCCCCCGCCATGTGTCCCCTCCCTGACTGTCTGCCCCCCCCCCCCCCCCCCCCCCCCCCGAGGCGGTGGTGAGCAGCGGGCGGGTGGAGAAATCCCCCCATGAACAGGAGATCAAGTTCTTCGCCAAGGTCAGAGGGACCCCCAAAGTGTGTGGGGGAGGAACCCAAAATGGGGGGGACACACACAGGGCGGCTTTGGCACAGACATCCCATCAGCCTCCCACCCCAGGGAGATGGGCAGTGGGGTGTTTCTGGGGTTTGTATGGGGTGTTCGGGGTCCCTTACTGCATGTTCAGTGTCCCTATGGGGTGCATATGGTGTGGGGGTCCTTGGGGTCCCCTTAAAAGATCCTTGGGGTCCCCATAGGGTGTTGAGCTGTTCCTTAGAAGTCCCTATGGGGTATTTGGGGGTATGCAGGCATTGGGGTCCCTTATGGGGTGCTTGGGGGGTGCATTCCTTAGGGGGGTGAAGTCCCCCGACCTCCCATCCACCCCAGATCCTGCTGCCCCTCATCAACCAGTATTTCCACAACCACTGCCTCTACTTCCTCTCCACCCCGGCCAAGGTGCTGGGCAGTGGTGGGCACGCTTCCAACAAGGAGAAGGAGATGATCACCAGGTGGGGGGGCACCCCCGGACCCCCAGCCATGGGGCACCCAGCCCCTTGGGCAATGGGGATGCCCCATTGCACCCCTCTCTGCTCTTGGGGGGGCTCGGGGGGGGTCCCCCTGTGCCCCATCCCCTGGCCGAGGGGATGTGGGGTCCACACTGTCCCCTCGCTGGGCATCTTGGGGACCCCCACTGACCCTCTGTCTCCTATCAGCCTCTTCTGCAAGCTGGCCGCACTCGTCCGCCACCGCGTCTCGCTCTTCGGTAAGGGGACATGGCCAGGGACCCCCACAGTGGGGCGGGGGTGCGAGGGGGCGGGGGGTGCCCCGGTGGCACCTGAGCCCCCCCGTCCCCAGGGACCGACGCGCCGGCCGTGGTGAACTGCCTGCACATCCTCGCCCGCTCCCTGGATGCCAGGTGGGACGGGGTCCCGGTGCCACCACGGTGCTGTCCTTGTCCCCATGGTCCCCCCTGTCCCCGCAGTGCCCCCATGCCCATTCCTGTCCCCCAGTACCCAATGCCACTCCAGTGCCACCCTCAACCCAGCACTGCTGGGGCAGCAGCCGTGTCCCCAACACTGCCCACGTGTGTCCCTGGGGCGGTGGCAGTGCTGGTGCTGAGTGTTCTGTTTTCCCCCCCACCCCCCCCCCAGGATGGTGATGAAGTCAGGCCCCGAGATCGTCAAGGCAGGGCTGCGGTCCTTCTTCGAGAGCGCCTCCGAGGACATCGAGAAGATGGTGGAGAACCTCAAGCTGGGGAAGGTGACGCAGAGCCGCACGCAGGTGAAGGGGGTGGCCCAAAACATCAACTACACCACGGTGGCCCCTCCTGCCCGTCCTCACCTCCCTCTTCGAGCACGTGGCGCAGCATAACTTTGGGGACGACGTCATCCGTGAGCTGTGGGGATACCATGAGGATGCGGGGACACTTTGGGGACAGGGGGCTCAGCAGGGACGTGGGACACAGGGGGCATGTTGGGGACCGGGGGGGTTAACAGGGATGTGGGACACTTTGGGGACAGGATGGCGTGGTGGAGATGGGAGACTCTGGGGACTGGGGGACAAGGGGACATAGTGGGGACGGGGGGGGGCAGCTGGGGGTGCTGGGGCAGTTTGGGGGCGCAGGGACCCCCTGGGTGTCGGGGACACCGCAGCCCTGACCGTCCCCTGTCCCCACAGTCGATGATGTCCAGGTCTCCTGCTACCGCATCCTGTGCAGCATCTACTCGCTGGGCACCACCAGGAACCCCTACGTGGAGAGGTGGGGGGCCGCATCCCCCCAAAACCCCTCTGCCTGCAGACCTGGGGGTGCTTGTGGGGTGTGCCCGTGGCTATGGGGTGCCCATGGATCTGGGGTGCCCATGGGGTGCCGCGGGGTGGGGGTGAGCCCGTACCCCTGTACCCGCAGGCAGCGCCCGGCGCTGGGGGAGTGCCTGGCCACCGCCATGCCCGTGGCTTTCCTGGAGCCGCAGCTCAACGAGTTCAACCCCCTGCTCCGTCTACAGCACCAAGTCCCCCCGCGAGCGGGCCAGTGAGTGGGGCAGGGCCTCCCGGTGTGTCCCCCTGTGTTCTAGGGGCTGTCCCGTCACACCCCTCCGGGATGAGCCCTGGCTGCCCCCCCCGCTTCAGGGCACCCCTCGTGATGCCCCTCGTGTCCCCAGCTTTGGGGCACCCCCAGTGCCCCCCCACAATTGCTCCAGCTTTAGGGTGCCCCATGGTCCCTCTTACCTCCACCTTTGGGGTACACTGATGCCCCCCAATGGCCCCAGGTTTGGGGCACCCCCACATCTCCAATGTCCTTCTCGTTCCCACTTTGGGGTCCCCCCACATCTCTGTTGTCCCTCTCACTTGACCCCACCAGCTCCCGGACGTCCTCACACCCCCAAATCTCCCCAGCTTTGGGGTACCCTGATGCACCCCAACACCGGCATACCCCCCCTTGTCCCCAAGTCTCCTCACTCGCCCCCACCTTTGGGGCAGTGCCGCGTCCCCATTGCCCACTCCCCCCGCCCAGTTCTCCCTGCTTCGGGGGTCCCCCATTCCCTCACCATGGGGTCTGTTCCCCCCCCCCCCCATTGCCATCTGCATGTCCCCCAGTCCTGGGGCTCCCCAGCCGGGTGGAGGAGATGTGCCCCGACATCCCCGACCTGGAGCGGCTGATGCGGGACATCGGGGGGCTGGCGGAGTCGGGGGCCCGCTACACCGAGATGCCCCACGTCATCGAGGTGACCCTCCCCATGCTCTGCAACTACCTGCCCCGATGGTGGGAGCGCGGCCCCGACACCCTGCCCCAGGGACCCTGGGCCACCGCCGTCACCGGCCAGCACCTCAACGCCCTCCTGGGCAACATCCTCCGCATCGTGGTCAACAACCTGGGCATCGACGAAGCTTCCTGGATGAAGCGCCTGGCAGGTGGGCGAAGGGGGTTGTGGATGGGGGCTGGTGGCCCTAAGTGGTCCCAGGATGGGGCTGGTGGCCCTGGGCAGCTCCCAAGGGTGGTGCTGGTGGCCCTGGGTGTGTGCCAGGGAGGTGTTGGTGGCGCTGGGCAGGGACTTGAGATGATGCTGGTGGCCCTGGGTGTGTCCCAAGGATGGTGCTAGTGGCCGTGGGTGGTCCCAGAGAGGTGCTGGTGGCCATGGGTGATCCCACAGATGATGCTGGTGGCCGTGGGTGGTCCCAGAGATGGCACTGGTGGCCATGGGTGATCCCACAGATGATGCTGGTGTCCCAAGGATGGTGCTGGTAGCTCTTGGTGGGTCCCAGGATGGTGCTGGTGGCCACGGATGATCCCAGGGAGGTGCGGGTGTCCCCGGGTGCATCCCCCGGTTGCAGCCCCCTGTCCCCGCAGTGTTCGCCCAGCCCATCGTCAGCAAGGCGAAGCCGGAGCTGCTGCGCTCCCACTTCATCCCCACCATGGAGAAGCTGAAGAAGCGGGCGGGCAAGGTGGTGGCCGAGGAGGAGCAGCTCCGCATGGAGGCCAAGACGGAGGGGGAGGATGCCGAGCTGCTCATCCGGGATGAGTTCTCCGTCCTCTGCCGTGACCTCTATGCGCTTTACCCCCCTGCTCATCCGCTACGTGGACAACAGCCGGTGAGGGGGGACAGGGGACGTGGCCGTGGGGACATAAGGGTGCTGAAGAGCATCCCTTGGGAACCATGGTCAACCCGTGGTGGGGCAAAATTAGGGGCCATGGACATCCCCGATGGTGGCCATGGGGACCCACTGATGGTGGCCATGGGACCGACAGGGCCAAGTGGCTGACAGAGCCCAACGAGGATGCAGAGGAGCTGTTCCGCATGGTTGGGGAGGTCTTCATCTACTGGCTGGCAAGGCCGAGGACTCTGACAGCCCCGAGAAGAATGTCTAGAGGGTGCAGGAGGTGTCAGCCATGCTCTACCACCTCAAGCAGGTTGGGGTCTTGGGGGGCTCTGGGGGGTGTCAGGGTACTTTAGGAGTCCCGGGGGGTCTCAAGAATCTTGGGGGGGGGCATGGTGTGCTCCAGGGGTGCCCTGGGGGTTATCTGGGATGCTCTGGGGGGGGAAGGGGGTCCCTGGGATGCTCTGAGGGTGTGTGGGGGGGTCCTTGGGATGCTTGTGGAGGTCCCTGCGATGCTCCAGGGAGTCCCAGGGTGCCCAGATCATGCCCCCCCCCAGACGGAGCACCCCTACAAGTCCAAGAAAGCAGTGTGGCACAAGCTGCTCTCCAAGCAGCGCCGCCGGGCTGTGGTCGCCTGCTTCCGCATGACGCCCCTCTACAACCTGCCCAGGTGGGCACTGGGGGGGACTGGGAGCTGCTGGGAGGGAGAGCTCTGAACCCCCTGAGACCCCCTGAGACCCCCTGGGGGTGACCGGGACCACTGGGGAGCCTCTGGGGGCAACTGGGAGTCCCTTAAGAGAAACTGGGAAGATCCCAGAGCCTTGTGGAGGCAATTGGGAACCCCTGAGGGCAACCCAGAACCCTTTGGGGGGGCAACTGGGGGTCCCTCGAGAGCCCCTGGGGACAACTGGGTGCCTCCTGGGTGGAGGCCCCAGCCCCCCTTCCCAGGGACCGGGACCCCCCCATCACTGTCACCCCCCCCGTCCCCCCCAGGCACCGGGCCTGTAACATGTTCCTGGAGGCGTACAAGCTCTCCTGGCTGGTGCCGGAGGAGCATCCCTTTGAGGACCGCATGATCGATGACCTCTCGGTGAGCTGGGGGGGGGTCTGCCCGGGCTGGGGTCACTGGCTGGGGACCCCCCCCAGCTGAGCCCTGCGGTGGTGGCCGAGGGAGGAGGAGGAAGAGGAGCAGGATAAGAAGCCGGACCCCTTGCACCAGCTCATCCTGCACTTCAGCCGGACGGCACTGACTGAGAGAAGGTGGGGGGGGGGCACCCAGACACCTGGGTCCCCCCTTGGGGGGCATCCTAGTGCACCTCTTTGAGCCGTGTTCCCCCCCCCCATCCTGCAGTAAGTTGGAGAAGGATCATTTGTACATGGCGTACGCTGGCATCATGGCCAAGGTGGGTCCTGCCCCCTCCCCCCCCCCATTTCCCCCCCTCCCCGTGCCGCCCCCAAACCACCCAACCCCGGGGTCCCAACGTGGGGGGGGGGGGGGGGCTGCAGGGGTTGGCGGGGATCCCCAGGGATTGTGGGGGACCCCTAGGATGGTGTTGGGGGGGGCTCAACTGGGGACCCCCCCCAGATTGTTTTGCCCCCCCCCCCCGCCCCGAGCTGTCACATCGAGGAAGGGGAAGAGGAGGAGAAGAAAGAGGAGGAGAAGGAGGAAGAAGAAGCCGAGGACTCATTCGAGGTGGGTGTGGGGGCACCCTGAGCCCCCCCTGACCCCCCCCCCAGGAGAAGGAGATGGAGAAGCAGAAGCTGCTGTACCAGCAAGCCCGGCTGCACACGCGGGGGGCGGCCGAGATGGTGCTGCAGATGATGATCAGTGCCTGCAAGGGTGTGTCACGACCCAGACTGGACAGACCAGGGAGTCGTGTTTAATTCGAAATTCCCTCTGGCTAAATTAAGGTGAAAGGACACCAAACGATCAGTTAAAGATTTTATTCATGACAGAAGCAAACTGAACTGGGGAGGCGTGGTAGTAGGTGGCAGGGTTTCTCACAACAGCAATTGGCATAAGACTACTTCTGTAAACTGTGTAACCATATACATCGATTCAGGGAATAAGGAGATCCCTCCCGTTGAGTCAGGAGGTTCAGAGCAGACCCCCTTGCTTTCCAGACTCCTCCTCAGAGAAGGGTCTAGGGGCGGCTGGATCTACTCTTAGTCTCAGACTTGGTCAGCGGTTTATATCTTGAAATGGATGAGGTGTAGGGATTGTGGAAAAGGAAAAGGAAAGAGAGAAGAAGACAGAGAGAGAAAAAGGAAGAGAGGAAGATTTCACCGGTCCTGGGTCCAGCGTTGGTTCAGTCAGCCGAGGGGTCCAGTCCCAGTGGGCTTGCGCACCCGGGGCTTCAGTTTGTGTCCTTTTATCATCCTTGCCCCTCCTTCGGGCAGGCACCCGAACTCGTCAGGTTAATGAGCAGCTTGTGAGCCTTTGGGCTTGGGGGTCGTTTGTGGAGTAACTTCTCCTTCCCTGCAGACACGGCCATTGTTCGATCTTTGTATCAGAACAGCTTATCAGAAGAGGGAGCTGCGCAGCCTCCGGCACGCCCTCCCCCTCCTGTCGCTGATGTCTGAGCTGATGGGCTTTTCACCTGGGTTCCTTGCTGTGCAGGGTTTGTCTTTAAGCAGAACTTGCCCCACCACAATGTTTGAGGCATTAACTCTTTCAGTCTCTCACACCACCCCGTGGCTCAAACATTGTCTATATTATCTTCGTGGATTCTCCACAGTCTTCTCCCAGGCTGGTGATTTAGATATAAAGAAAGGAGAAAGCAAGAAAAGGAGAGAGAGAGAGAAAGAACATGTATAAAACTTCAAACAGTACAAACTTTGAGCAGTGTAACAGTATAACAACTGTAAAGCCAACCATTAAGAACAAAAAAATCCACATAACGACATGAGTCCAATGCTAACAAGCCATTTTCCCCACCCCATGAGTCCCAAGGACGTTAGGAGAAAGGTCAGCAACGATCCTCTGTTAAGTCAGTCTCTAGGTTGCATTGCTTGGAAAAGTTCTCCAGTCTTGTCTGTAACTTCTCTCATCTTCTTTCGCGCTTCTTCTAAGGAGGTTGTTGCATTGTGTATGGTGAGACAGCATTCTCTGTCGGTGAAATTTAAATGATACCGAAAAGCCAGTCGAAGAAACTCTCTAAGACTCGTTTTGGAGTTTTAGAAAGCAGGCATTCTTTATTGCAGCGCTGGATGCATGGGGGATAGTTCCACCTAGCATGCATACCACAGCTTTAGCACAAACAGGTTATATAGCATAACTAATTGCATATTAATCAGATTAGTATACATATACATAAAAATGATTATAACTGATTATCATAGTACTGCCTACATCCGATCGTGCACAACGAAGGATCCATTTGAGTCGAAGGGCTGCTTTTGTGACCACCAGCCCATTTGAAGTTCTTGCTGGCTGTCCTTGAAGTCTTTATTCTTGTCCTTGTTCTTTGATCTTGAAGCTTAACGCAGTTTCAATCGCACGTGGTCAGTTTCAGCATTGTTCTCATCTAGTGCACAGGAACATCTAGTCCTAAGAGCAAAGAACTGCAAAACTTGTGAGTACCTACCTCTGCTAGTTAACTGCTTGGCTATACTTTTGTCTACTGTTTCAATCATCGTGTTAGTATAAGATTTCTAATAATTATTTACCAAATCTCACTTTTACAGTCACCTAGCAGCAAACCAGTTTCCACGGCTGGTACAAAATATTAAAACCATCAAAATATTTAGACATACCATACAGAATGTATGGAAATATGCTATCATCACCTCTGGGAGAGGGATTGGGATTATCATTTTGTTATACTGGGCAATGTCGATTTATGGAATGATTACATCACTGGTCATGAGGTTAAGCTGGTATCTGTATGCAGCAGTGATATCATTTCCATACTTCGGGCGCCTTCTATCGGATTTTATTGGTAATTGCACCCAATCCATGGGGAAGTCGGGGGGGGATACTTCCCCCCGTCCGTTCGCCTCCCTTCTCTCCTTCCGGATAATTACAACAGCTTTTGAGAATTTTGAATATCCTTGGGATGCGCAAGCCAGCGTGCTGTTAGTGCTATGTCTCCTGGATATGTTTCAGGTCTTGTTTAGGGCTACAAAAAGGCTCTTTAAGAGTACCACCCAGAGATCTGCCCCAAAGCTGGATATTCATGGGTGGCACGGCATGTGGGAGGATATGGGCAGGTATCTAGAGAACTTCTCACCCCCAGTGGCTTGGAACTTCACTCCCGAACAACTACAGAACCCTCATGAAGTGGTAGAATATTTGAGAGGAAAATGCTGTGGCTATTCCAGAGACGCACAACTTACTGCACTGTGCTGGGCCCTGGCCAGTATCTACCAAACACTGCTTGATATTAGGCAGCACCCTCAGGGGGAAGAGAGGGAAAACAGAGCAACAGGCAGTGCGGCTACCCCAACCCCGGTGACAGATACTGCAGCTAAACCAGAGAACCAACCTGTGCCAGTATCAGTCGCCCCTGTACAGAAAAAGAAACACACAAAGAAATCAGTTCGCTTAGTGAGAGATTAAAGTGAAGCAGGGTCATCGTGAGAACAGGAGGAAGAGGCAGAACCTGAAATAATTACCTGATCTCTATCCCTGAGTGAGTTCTGTGACATGTGAAAAGATTTTAGCTGCCACCCAGGTGAGCACATTGTTACCTGGCTGCTCCGATGCTGGGATAATGGGGCCAGTAGTTTGGAATTAGAGGGTAAGGAAGCCAAGCAGTTGGGATCTCTATCTAGGGAAGGGGGCATTGACAAGGCAATTGGGAGAAAAACACAAGTCCTCAGCCTCTGGAGGCGACTTCTGTCAGGTGTGAAGGAAAGATACCCCTTCAAGGATGAAGTTACATGTCACCAAGGCAAGTGGACCACCATGGAGAGAGGTATCCAGTACCTGAGGGAATTAGCCGTGCTGGAGGTGATTTATAATGATCCAGAAAATGCGCAGTCACCCACAGACCCAGATGAAGTCCAATGCACACAACCCATGTGGCGGAAGTTTCTACGAAGTGCACCACCAACCTATGCCAACTCATTGGCAGTAATGTCCTGGAAAGAAGGCCATGGACAAACGGTGGATGAATTGGCTGTCCAACTCCGGCAATACGAAGGAAGTCTCTCTTCCTCCCTACGGACCTGTGTCTCGGCTGTAGAGGAATTGTCCCGAGAGTTCCAGCAATTCAAAGTGGATATGTCTTCCTCCCCACCTGTACAGGCCCGCATCGCAGCTATTGGGAGTAAGCATTCCTCTGCCCAAGAGAGAGGAGAGAGAAAGTACACACGACGGGCTAACCTGTGGTTTTACCTGCGTGACCATGGAGAGGACATGAGGAAGTGGGATGGAGAACCTACCTCAGTCCTGGATGGACGGGTACGGGAGTTGTGAGAAAAAGCAATCAGAAAAGAGGATTCTTCTTGGAAAACTGCTGCTCCAGTTTCCTGTGAGCAGTCCCCCAGATGCAGTAGATGGGCTGATCTCATTGCTGATCCTCTTGAAGGGACTTCTGAGTCATGTGTGCGAAAAGTGAGTAACGAATATTCTAACCAGAATGAGAGGGGCCCTGCCTCCAGCCAGGTGGAGGAGAGGGACAATCGAGTCTACTGGACAGTGTGGATTCGATGGCCTGGCACATCAGACCCACAGGAATATAAGGCTCTAGTAGACACTGGTGCACAATGCACCCTAATGCCATCAAGTTATAAAGGGGCAGAACCCATCTGTATCTCTGGTGTGACAGGGGGATCCCAAGAGCTAACCGTATTGGAAGCTGAAATGAGTCTAACTGGGAATGACTGGCATAAACACCCCATTGCAACTGGCCCAGAGGCCCCGTGCATCCTTGGCATAGACTATCTCAGGAGAGGGTATTTTAAGGACCTAAAGGGGTATCGATGGGCTTTTGGTATAGCTGCCTTGGAGACGGAGGGCACTGAACAGCTGTCTACCCTGCCTGGTCTCTCTCAAGACCCTTCGGTTGTGGGGTTGCTGAAGGTTGAAGAACAACAGGTGCCAATTGCTACCACGACGGTGCACCGGCGGCAATATCGCACCAACCGAGACTCCCTGATTCCCATCCATAAGCTGATTCACCAATTGGAGAATCAAGGAGTGATCAGCAAGACTCACTCACCCTTTAATAGTCCCATATGGCCCGTGCAGAAATCTAATGGGGAGTGGAGACTAACAGTTGACTATCGTGGGCTGAATGAAGTCATGCCACCGCTGAGTGCTGCCGTTCCAGATATGCTAGAACTTCAATACGAACTAGAGTCAAAGGCAGCCAAGTGGTATGCCACAATTGACATTGCTAATGCGTTTTTCTCAATCCCTCTGGCAGCAGAGTGTCGTCCACAATTTGCCTTTACTTGGAGGGGCGTCCAGTACACTTGGAATCGATGTGCCCCAGGGGTGGAAACACAGCCCCACCATTTGCCATGGACTAATCCAGACTGCACTGGAAAAAGGTGAAGCTCCGGAACACCTGCAATACATTGATGACATCATCGTATGGGGCAACACAGCAGAAGAAGCCTTTGAGAAAGGGAAGAAAATAATCCAAATCCTTCTGAAAGCCGGTTTTGCCATAAAAGAAAGTAAGGTCAAGGGACCTGCACAGGAGATCCAGTTTTTAGGAATAAAATGGCAAGATGGACGTCATCAGATCCCAATGGATGTGATCAACAAAATAGCAGCTATGTCTCCACCGACTAATAAAAAGGAAACACAGGCTTTCTTAGGTGTTGTGGGTTTTTGGAGAATGCATATTCCAAATTACAGTCTGATTGTAAGCCCTCTCTATGAAGTGACCCGGAAGAAGAATGATTTTAAATGGGGGCCTGAGCAACGACAAGCTTTTGAACAAATTAAGCAGGAGATTGTTCATGCAGTAGCTCTTGGGCCAGTCCGGGCAGGACAAGATGTTATAAATGTGCTCTACACTGCAGCCGGGGAGAATGGCCCTACCTGGAGCCTCTGGCAGAAAGCACCGGGGGAGACCCGAGGTCGACCCCTGGGGTTTTGGAGTCGAGGATATTGAGGATCCGAGGCTCGCTGTACTCCAACTGAAAAAGATATTGGCAGCATATGAAGGAGTTCGAGCCGCCTCAGAAGTGGTTGGTACTGAAACACAGCTCCTCTTAGCACCCCGACTGCCAGTGCTGGGCTGGATGTTCAAAGGGAGGGTCTCCTCTACACATCACGCGACTGATGCCACGTGGAGTAAGTGGATTGCACTGATCACACAACGGACTCGCATAGGAAACCCCAGTCGCCCAGGAATTTTAGAAGTGATCACGGACTGGCCAGAAGGCAAAGATTTTGGAATGTCGCCAGAGGAGGAGGTGACGCGGGCTGAAGAAGCCCCGCTGTATAATAAACTGCCAGAAAATGAGAGGCAATATGCCCTGTTCACTGACGGGTCCTGTCGCATTGTGGGAAAGCATCGGAGGTGGAAGGCTGCTGTATGGAGTCCTACACGACAAATTGCAGAAGCTGCTGAAGGAGAAGGTGAATCGAGCCAGTTTGCAGAGGTGAAAGCCATCCAGCTAGCGTTAGACATTGCTGAAAGAGAAAAGTGGCCAGTGCTCTATCTCTATGCTGACTCATGGATGGTGGCAAATGCCCTGTGGGGGTGGTTACAGCAATGGAAGCAGAGCAACTGGCAGCGCAGAGGTAAACCCATTTGGGTGGCCGCACTGTGGCAAGATATTGCGTCCCGGCTAGAGAATCTGGTTGTAAAAGTACGTCACGTAGATGCTCACGTACCCAAGAGTCGGGCCACTGAAGAACATCAAAATACCCAACAGGTGGATCAGGCTGCCAAGATTGAAGTGGCTCAGGTGGACCTGGACTGGCAACATAAGGGTGAGCTATTTATGTCTTGGTGGGCCCATGATGCTTCAGGCCATCAGGGAAGAGATGCAACATATAGATGGGCTCGTGACCGAGGGGTGGACTTGACCATGGACACTATTGCACAGGTTATCCATGAATGTGAAACATGTGCTGCAATTAAGCAAGCCAAGTGGTTAAAGCCCCTGTGGTATGGAGGGCGATGGCTGAAATATAAATATGGGGAAGCCTGGCAGATTGACTATATCACACTCCCACAAACTCGCCAAGGCAAGCGCTATGTGCTCACAATGGTGGAAGCAACCACCGGGTGGCTGGAAACATATTCTGTACCCCATGCCACCGCCCGGAACGCTATCCTGGGCCTTGAAAAGCAGGTCTTGTGGCGACATGGCACCCCAGAGAGAATTGAGTCAGACAACGGGACTCATTTCCGAAACAACCTCATAGACACCTGGGCCAAAGAGCATGGCATTGAGTGGGTGTATCACATCCCCTATCATGCACCAGCCTCTGGGAGAATTGAGGGATACAATGGACTGTTAAAGACTACATTGAGAGCAATGGGGGGGGTGGAACTTTCAAACATTGGGATACATATTTAGCAAAAGCCACCTGGTTAGTCAACACCAGAGGATCTGCCAATCGGGGTGGCCCTGCCCAGTCAGAATTTTTACGTACTGTAGAAGGGGATAAAGTCCCTGTAGTGCACATAAAAAAATATGTTGGGGAAGACAGTCTGGGTTACTCCTGCCTCAGGCAAAGGTAAACCCATTCGTGGGATTGCTTTTGCTCAAGGGCCTGGGTGCACTTGGTGGGTGATGCGAAAAGATGGGGAAGTCCGATGTGTGCCTCAAGGGTGTAGAGAAATTCCATGCAGGGACGGATGACAGGACACCAATGTGATGATCAAAATCGCCAGTTTATTGGACATAGCTGATCATTCTTATACAATTCTCTAAGTTCCTTAAAAGCTCTGATTGGTTGCTGCATGCAAGCATATAGTACCCACGCACATCAAGCTTTATCACTATAGGCTGATGTATCATGTCCACGCGAACAAATTAGCATACGACTGCCCCTTAACCATATCCTGTTTTTGCAAAAAGTTGCTTAAAATTGTTTGCTCAAGCAATTGCTAATCAGCCACATATGCATTTTCGACCACCCCTGTGTCTCTACTTTACCTCTGACCTGTCACCTACTTTCAGACCCAGTCACTAAGTTCCATATAATTGACTCCCACACAAGGGGATTTAATTTTAGGTGAGAATAGCCAGAATTAACCTGTATGATATTAGTTGCTATATAACCCTGCTACTGTATGTTATCATTACTATAATTGTTATATGCTATATCCATAGTACTATAATAAGAATCACTTAGATCAAGCAAGAAAGAACTGTGATAAAACTGAGCAAAGCGCAGTAGTGATGGAACCAGAACTGACTCCGGCATGCAACAATCCAACGGTGCACACCATCCTCCTGCTGCGACCAATGTCACCTGCTCGTCACACCGCACTGAAGCCCGATTCTGCTCTACCGACTGAGAGGACTTTGCACCATCCCTCCTGCCCAGAAAGGCTGGTATGACAGATGGAGCCCAGAGTGGGGAACTAAATGAACTCAACGAACATAACCCATAAACTAAAGGAATGATATCTCTGTGTGTGTATACATATATATCATTGTTCATATGTCTCAAAGAGATGGAAAAGGTGATGATGATTGACCAGGATGTAACTAAAGGTATGGGAACTGAGCATGACGTCAATGGTATAGAATAAGGGGTGGATACTGTCCTGGTTTCAGCTGGGATAGAGTTAATTGTCTTCCTAGTAGCTGGCACGGTGCTATGTTTTGAGTTCAGTATGTGAAGAATGTCTATAACACTGATGTTTTCAGTTGCTGCTAGTAGTGTTTAGTCTGAAGTCAAGGATTTTTCAGCTTCTCATGCCCAGCCAGCGAGAAAGCTGGAGGGGCACAAGAAGTTGGCACAGGACACAGCCAGGGCACCTGACCCAAACTGGCCAACAGGGTATTCCATACCACGGGACATCACATCTCATATATAAACTGGGGGGAGTGGGGGCGGGGGGATTGCCGCTCGGGGACTAACTGGGCATCGATCGGCGAGTGGTGAGCAATTGCACTGTGAATCATTTGTACATTCCAATCTTTTCATTATTGTTGTTGTCATTTTATTAGTGTTATCATTATCATTATTAGTTTCTTCTTTTCTGTTCTATTAAACCATTCTTATCTCAACCCGTGGGTTTTGCTTCTTTTTCCTGATTTTCTCCCCCATCCCACTGGGTGTGGGGGAGTGAGTGAGCAGCTGCGTGGTGCTTAGTTGCTGGCTGGGGTTAAACCACGACACATATCAAGGATATTACAGTAAGAATTACCCAAAATGACTGAAGGATGGACTTTGAAGCCGAGCCAAGTACAACAGTGATAGAACTTGAACTGGTGCCCAGCAATTTCCTCAAGATCAACATCAACCTGCAGACCAAGGGCGTGGGTTGCACCAAATGTACCAGCCGCAAGCTCCAGAGACAGCATACAACAACCCAACACCTCACACCATCTCTCTTATCCTGAAGAAGTGTTACAACAGATGGAGCCTCAAAGTCATGGACTAAATAAAATTGATGGACACATTAGAAGGATAGCCCATCGACTAAGGGAATGCTATTTGTGTGTGTGTGGGTGTCCATATACATATATGTATATAAGTCAAGGAAAGTGGTTGTGATTAATTGAAAAAAATGTAGGATCTGGGCATGATGTAGATGGTATAGAATAAGGGGTGGATAATGTCCTGGGTTCAGCTGGGATAGAGTTAATTTTCTCAGGAACCTGGGAGGGGGCACAGCCAGGACAGCTGACCAGAACTAGCCAAGGAGCTATTCCATACCATGTGCCATCATGCTCAGTATATAAATGGGGAGCAGGCCGGGGGGAGCTCTCTCGACTTTTGGTGGGGGAAGTGGCGGAGCGTCGGGTTCCGGGTGGTGAGCAGTTGCACTGTGCATCACTCGGTTTGTATATTCTTTCATTAGTACCGTTGTTGTTGTTGTAACTTCTTTTTTTTTGTGTCGTCCTAGTAAACTGCCCTTATCTCAACCCTCGAGGTTCCGGTTTTTTTTGGTTTTTTTTTTTTTTTTTTTTTTTCCTTTTCTCTCCTCCGTCTCCCCCCTATCCCACCGGAGGGGGCGGGAGGAGTGAGCGAGCGGCTGCGTGGTCCTTTGTTACCGGCTGGGCTGAAACCACGACACCCCCCCATGTTGTCCTCCCCCCAGGACTCCAGCCAGATCGGGCTGCTGAAGGAGCTGCTGGACCTGCAGAAGGACATGGTGGTGATGCTGCTGTCCCTGCTAGAAGGTGGGGTCCCCTTGTCGTCCCCCCCCCACCCCGGGGTGTCCAGGACCCCTCTGCTGCCATGGGTGCCCCAATGTCACCCGATGTCCCCCTGCCATCCAGGGTGTCCTCGCTATCCCACGCCACCTGGGGTTAGGACATCCCATCCACCATCCGGGATCTCCTAATGCCACCCAGGGTCCCCGTATCACTAGGGGGGGACCCCCAAGACGAGGTCTCCTCGCCATCCAGGCTGTCCCCATGCCATCAGGGGTGTCCCCTGTCCCTCAGGGTGTCCCCTCACTCTCTAGGGTGTTCCCCGCCATCCATGGTGGCCCATACCACTTGAGGTGCCCTTGGCCACCCGGGGTATCCCCCGGCCCCAAGAGCCGTCCCCATGCTCTCCAGGGTGTCCCCAGGTACCGGGGCTGTCCCTGCAGCACCCCAAGACCTGACGAGACAACCCCCCCCCCCCCCCCCCCCCACCTCCACAGGCAACGTGGTGAACGGGACCATCGCCCGGCAGATGGTGGACATGCTGGTGGAGTCCTCCAGCAACGTCACCATGATCCTCAAGTTCTTCGACATGTTCCTGAAACTGCGGGACATCGTGGCCTCGGATGCCTTCCGCGACTACGTCTCGGACCCGCGAGGTCTCATCTCCAAGAAGGACTTCCAGAAGGCGATGGACAGCCAGAAGCAATACGAACCCGCCGAGATCCAGTTCCTGCTCTCCTGCTCGGAGGCGGACGAGAACGAGATGATCGACGTGGAAGCCTTTGCTGGTCGCTTTCAAGAGCCTGCTCGCGACATCGGTTTCAACGTGGCCGTGCTCCTCACCAACCTCTCGGAGCACGTTCCCCATGACCAACGTCTCCGGACCTTCTTGGAGCAAGCGGCCAGCATCTTGGAGTATTTCCGTCCTTTTTTGGGACGGATCGAGATCATGGGAGCCGCTCGACGGATCGAACGCCTCTACTTCGAGATCAGCGCTGCCAACAAGGCGCAGTGGGAGATGCCCCAAGTGAAGGAATCCAAGCGCCAGTTCATCTTCGACGTGGTCAACGAGGGGGGGGAGGCCGAGAAGATGGAGCTCTTCGTCAGCTTCTGCGAGGACACCATCTTCGAGATGCAGATTGCCTCTCGCCTCTCCGAGGAGGAACCCCCCCGGGAAGAAGGAGAGGATGAGGAGCAGGAGGAAGAGGAGGAGCCCCCTGATCCCACTGCTCCCCCGCCCCCCTCCGAACCCACCTTGGCTTTTGGGGAGCTGTTGGCGGGGGCTGGGGGGTTGCGACGCTTGTTGGGGTCCCCCCAAACCTGGCGGCGACGGTTGCAATGCCGGCCGGGTCAGGAGTTGGTGTGGGCAGCAGGGGCGGCCGCTGGCTGGGTAATGCTGGGGGGGCTTCTGGGGGGCTGGGGGGTGCTGGGGGCTGTGGGGCGCCTGGCCTGGACCTCTCTTTTCGGAGGGGGGCTAGTGGAAGGGGCGCAGCGGCTAGCCCTGGCCGAGCTGCTGGCCAGCATGCCCGACCCCACTCAGGATGCCGTGGGGGGGCGGCGAGACTGGGAAGGCTGCGGGGGGAGAAGAGGGGGGTCCTCAAGACCCTGTCCCCCTGCCCGCCCCCCACCTGCTGCAGCCCCCCGAGGAGGAGGCGGCGGTGGTGTCAGTGCCAGTGTCAGCTTTCGGGGTGCGCAAGGAGCCCGGGCACTATCGGCTGGCAGCCCCCGACGCCCCCGGGGGGCTGGGGGACATCGGGGAGCCCCCCGCTGCCGAGCCCCCCACCCCCGAGGGCACTCCCATCCTCCGGAGGAAGATTGGGGTAGGCAGCCGATGGGGGCTCGGTGGGGGGGGTGGGGATGCTCGGAGTCCCTGGGGGGGGGGGGGGGGGGGGCAGGATGCTGGGGGTCTCTATGGGGGTGAGACAAGGGGAGTCAAAAGAATCTCAGTAGACATAATAAAGGGGGATGAAAGATGATGTTTAGCGCTTACATTGTTGAAATTAGCTGAGGCAGAGACAGTCCTTGATAAGAAGAGCTGGTCCTAAGAACCAGCCAATGAGGTAAAGACAGTTCCTGATAAGAAGCAGGAGCAGGCCCCAAGAGCCAGCTAAGACTGGTCTTGCGGCTTGGGTGAATACCAAGAAACCACTGAGCCTGCGCAAGAAGAAAGGTTACTAGCAGTGATGGAGTCATCTATCTTCATCTCTGCGACCACCAGACGACCACCATAAAGAGGCACTGCGCAAGCGCAGTTGAGAGGAGACTATGGAAATGACCTCTCGGAGCTAATTTTAATATGAAGCGGGATAGGTCATGCATATGTATAGGCATATTGTGAATATGTAACACTTGACTGTATAAACTTGAAACTAACTGCCGACTCGGGCACGCACGACTTTGGTGGGACTACCCCCCGTGCTGCCCAGTGCTGAATGAACATACCTACTTTACAATCTCACTGATTGTGGAGTCCGTTTCCGCACGTCAGGGGGGAACACGGCCCCAGGGGTCCCCTATGGGGGGGTAGGATGCTGGGGGGGGGGTCCCTATGGAGGTGCAGGATGCCTGGGTTCCCTGGGGGGGTAGAAAGATGCTAAGGGTCCCTATGGGGGGGCAGGACACTGGGGGGGGGGTCCCTAGGAGGGGCAGGACCCTGGGCTCCCTCCCAGCAGTGGGGAGCAGAGCAGGGGGTCACCAAAACCCTGGTTTCTGTCCCCTATGGGCATGACCAGCCTGAGCAGGGCTTTGGGGGGTGGTCAGTCTGTGCCCCCAACCCCCCCCCCCCCCGGCCTGATCCTGGCTCCCACCGCAGGAGGACGGAGAGGAGCTGGTGGAGGAGGAGCCGCAGAAGGAAGAGAAGCCAGCGGGTGAGGCGGAAAAAGCCAAGTAAGTGGGTGGCCAGAGCCCCCCTGGGGGGTGCATGGCCCCACTAGGGGGCTGTATGGCCCCGTTGGGGCTGTGGGGTGGGTGCATGGTCCCATTGGGGCAGTAGGGTGGGTCCATGGCCTTGTTGGATGTTGCATGGCCCTGTTGGAGCTATGGGGTGGGTCTGTGGCCCCGTTGGGTGTTGCATGGCCCCCCTTGGGTGCTGCATGGTCCCACTGGGGGCTCTGGGGTGGGTTCATGGTCCCACTGGGTGTTGCATGGTCCCACTGGGGGCTCTGGGGTGGGTTCATGGTCCCACTGGTGCAGTGGGGTGGGTACCTGTCCCCCTTGGTGGGGCTGTGGGAAGGATGGAGGGTCCCGCTGGGGGCCCCCACCCAGGCAGCACCCTCACCCCAGCACGGAGAATGGGGAGAAGGCCGGGGCGGAGGGGGCCGAGGGGGGGCCCGAGCCTGGTGCCCCCGAGAAGAGGAGGAAATCGGTCCCCCGGGAGCGGAAGGAGCCGCCGGCCGAAGGAGCCTTCGAGTTCTGGACTGAGCTGGAGGTCCAGAGGGTCAAATTCCTGGTACGGGGGGGGCCAAAGGGGGGCCAGGACCACCCCCATCCCTGTGTGTGAGCCAGGCACTAGGACCCCCATCCCTGGGGGGGTGGGGCAGCCTGGGGTAGGGGCAATGGGGCCCCCATCAATGGGGCTGGACCCTGGGTGGGTGCTCAGGGGGGGTCCTGGGGCTGGGCCCCCCCACCCCTGAGCGTGTCCCTGTCCCTCCCCGCTGGTGCAGAACTACTTGTCCAGGAACTTCTACAACCTGCGGTTCCTGGCGCTCTTCCTCGCCTTCGCCATCAACTTCATCCTCCTCTTCTACAAGGTCTGGGTCCCTGGGGGGGGCATATGGGATGGGGTGGGGGCAACCCAGACCCCTGGTTCCCTGAGGGGGGGTATGGCACAGGTTGGGGCCACCCTGGCTCCTTGGGGGGGGCTGTGGGGTCCGTAGGGTGGGCTGACGGGTACCAGAACGCTCAGGTCCCCAGGGCGCAGGGATGGGCAGGTGCCTCGCCCCCCCCCCCAGGTGTCGGAGCACCCTCCAGGTACCGAGGAGGAGCTGGAGGGCTCGGGGCTGGCAGCAACGATGGCCAGGGGGGGCCGGGGAGGAGAGCGTGGTCTATTACTTCTTGGAGGAGAGCACGGGATACATGCAGCCGGCGCTGCAGGGCCTGGCCCTGGCCCACACCCTCGTCGCCTTCCTCTGCATCATCGGCTACAACTGCCTCAAGGTACGCCCGGCCACGCCCGGCCCCTGGCCACGCCCCCTCGGCCACGCCCGACCCTGGTCCCACCCCTACTTGGCATCAGTGTCTGGCCACGCCCGCCCGCCCCCGGCCACGCCCGTTTATGGTGCCACACCCTCTCGTGGTGCTACGCCCCAATTGGCCGCACCCAGTCATCCGGCCACGCCCACACCTGGTCGTCCCATCGCCCCCCCCCCCCCCGCATGCTCACACCTTGTGCTAGCATCTGGCCATGGCCATGCCCCCACCTGGTGGCCACGCCCTTTTGTGCCTGGCCACGCCCCCAGGCCCTGCTGACTCCTCCCCGGGGCTGGTAGAGCCCCCCGGGCCTGGGTTGTGACCCCATGTCCTCGCTGACCCCCCCCAACCCCTGTGTCCCTATGTCGCCCCATGTCCCTGTGTCCCCCCGACCCCTGTGTCCCCATGTCTCCCCTGACCCCCCATGTCCCACCCCCCACCACTGTGCCCCCCAGATCCCGCTGGTGATCTTCAAGCGGGAGAAGGAGGTGGCACGGCGCCTGGAGTTCTCGGGGCTCTACATCACCGAGCAGCCGCCGGACGACGACGTCAAGGGCCAGTGGGACCGGCTGGTGCTCAACGCCCAGTATGGGGGACTGGTGGGACCAGCTGGGGGCCCTCTGGGGCCCCCCCCAGGCCAGATGTGGCTGCTGGGACACACACACACACAGGGCCCCCCCAACCCCTCCCTGTCCCCTCAGGTCCTTCCCCAGCAACTACTGGGACAAGTTCGTCAAGAGGAAGGTGAGAGGGGGGGGTCCCGCAGGACACAGGAGGGGGGGGCTGGACCCTGAGCGTGTCCCGTCCCCCCTTCGACCGTGTCGTGTGCCCCCCCCCGGTGCTGGAGAAGTATGGGGATATCTACGGGCGCGAGCGCATCGCGGAGCTGCTGGGGATGGAGCTGGCCAGCCTGGATATTGGGGCGCAGGGCGAGAGGAAGGCCCCCCCCGACAGCTCCCTCCTCACCTGGTGGGTGCGGGGGGCTCATCTGGAGGCGGGGGGGGCTCGCACCCATCCTGGGGGTCCCCCTCACATCCTCACCCCCACAGGATCACATCCATCGACATCAGGTACCAGATCTGGAAGTTTGGGGTCATCTTCACCGACAACGTGAGTGGGGGGAGCTGGGGAGGTCAGGGTGGGGGGCCCGGGGTGATGGGCCTGGGGTGATGGGGGGGACCCAGGGTGATGGGGGTCAGGAGTTCCCCCAGGGATGGGGGTCCCAGGGCAATGAGGGTCCCAGGGCGGTGGGAGTCAGGACCCCACAGGGCTGGGGGGGTCTCAGGGTGGTGGGGGTGTGGGACCCCCAGCAGTGGGGGGGTCCCAGGGCGATGAGGGTTCTGGGGTGACAGGAGCCAGGACCCCCCAGGGATGGGGGTACCAGGGTGATGAGAGTCCCAAGGTGCTGGGGGTGTTGGACCCCCGGCAATGGGGGTGCCAGGCTGCAGGGTGACCCCCCCCCCCATGGTGTGTGTCCCCCCCCCAGTCCTTCCTCTACCTCACCTGGTACATGGCCATGTCCCTCCTGGGCCACTACAACAACTTCTTCTTCGCCTCCCACCTCCTGGACATCGCCATGGGGGTGAAGACCCTCCGCACCATCCTCTCCTCCGTCACCCACAACGGCAAGCAGGTGGGTGGGGACCGGCTGGGGTGGGGGGGGGTGGCCAGGGCTGGGGTGGGGGACCCCACTGACACCATCCTTCCCGTCTGTCCCCCCCCCAGCTGGCGATGACGGTGGGGCTGCTGGCCGTGGTCGTGTACCTCTACACCGTGGTGGCCTTCAACTTCTTCCGCAAGTTCTACAACAAGAGCGAGGATGAGGATGAGCCTGACATGAAATGTGACGACATGATGACGGTCGGTGGGGTGGGGGGCTGGGGGGGGGGGGGCCAGGGGACCTGGGGGGTCCATGGAATGGTCCTAGGAGGGGTCCTGGGAGCATCTATGGGGTCCCTGGGATGGTTGTAGGGGGTCCCTGGGGAGCCCGGCAGAGCTCTGGGGGTCCTGGAGGTTCCTGGGGGGGTGTCCTGAGGGGTCCCGGGGGGGTCTGGGGTGGTCCCAGGGGCATCCAAGGGGTCCCTGAGATGGTCCTAGGGGGTCCTGAGGGGTCTCCAGAGGGTCCCTTTGGAGGAGCTGGGGGCCTCTGGGCTGGTTCGGGGGGGCCTGGGGGCTGTCCTAGGAGTGAAGCTGGGGTCCGTGGGGGCATCCAGGAGGTCCCTTGGGGGTCAGCGGGTGTCCAGGGGGTCCCTGGGTGGGTCTGGGGGGGGCCCAGGGGGGTCCAGAGTGTCCCTGGGGGGGTCCCTGGGATGGTCCTGGGGAGTGCTGGGGGGTTCCTAGAAGGGTTTTGGGGCTCCCTGGGGAGGGACAGGGTCCTTGGGGGGACAGCTGTGGTTCTGGGGGGTCCCTGACCCCCCCCCCCCAGTGCTACCTGTTCCACATGTATGTGGGGGTTCGGGCTGGGGGGGCATTGGGGACGAGATCGAGGACCTGGCAGGGGATGACTACGAGCTGTACCGCGTCGTCTTCGACATCACCTTCTTCTTCTTCGTCATCGTCATCCTCCTGGCCATCATCCAGGGTAGGGACCCCCCCGGGGCTGGGGGGGGGGGGCTATGGCGAGCCTATGGGGGGGTCTCCACCCCGCTGACCCCCCCTCCTTGTCCACGTCCCCCCCCCCCAGGTCTGATCATCGATGCTTTTGGGGAGCTGCGGGACCAGCAGGAGCAGGTGAAGGAGGACATGGAGGTGAGTGACCCCCCGGGGGGGGGGGGCTTGCAGGATGCCTGGGTCTGGTGTGAAGGAGGCTGGTCCCTGACCCCCCTGATCCCCCCCCCCCCAAATGTTTCATCTGCAGCATCAGGAGAGACTATTTCCACACGACCCCCCACGGCTTCGAGACCCACACGCTGGAGGAGCACAACCTGGCCAACTACATGTGAGGGACCGGGGGGGGGGGGCACCTGGGGGGGGGACAGGGGGTCCCCAGCCCCCCCCCCCCCCGGTTCTTCCTGATGTATCTGATCAATAAGGATGAGACGGAGCACATGGGGCAGGTGAGACCCCCCCGGGATGTGGGGGAGGCAAGGGGGGGGGTCACATAGGGTGGGGGGGGCTCACTAGCTAAGGGGGGGCTTTCACTGGGCTTGTGCAGGAGCTGGGGGTGCAGGGGGATTGCATGGGGGCTTGTATGGGGGGCGGGGAAAACTAGGACAATGGGACATGGGAGGGCTTTGGGGGGGGGGGGGGGATCACCCACCAGCGGTGGGAGGAGGGTGCTGTGGGGTGGGGAGGGGGCTGTGCCAGGTGGGGGGGGGGGGCCCTCTGCCCTGACCCCCCCCAACCCACCCCCCCAGGAGTCCTATGTCTGGAAGATGTACCAGGAGCGCTGCTGGGATTTCTTCCCCGCCGGTGACTGCTTCCGCAAGCAGTACGAGGATCAGCTGGGGTGACCCCCCCCGGACCCCCCCGGGGACCCCCCAGCACCTCCAGCTCCCCCCTCTAAGAAGTGCCTTGTCCGCCAGGGGGGGCCACTTACCTCTGCCATCAATAAACCCTGGAGAGTGTTGCTGCCCCCCCGCCTCCTTCTTCCCCCCCCCCTCTTGTCCCCCCCATCAGACCCCCCCCAACACAGCGATTTAGGGGCTCTTCAGGGTTTTTTTGGGGGTGCAAATAATTACAAATGTCAGCAAAAGGAGGGAGATGCTGGGGGGGAGGGGGCACAGCCCACCCATGGGTGCTGATCTGGCTGGGCGGGGCCCAGCTCAGCCTCCCTGCCCCCCCCCCAGCCCCGGGGGGGTCCCCCCCCCGTTCCGGGGGGGGTCACGCCTGGACGTAGAGGTTGCTGTAAGCGTTGGCCTCGTCGGCGGGGCGCATCTCCAGGACCAGGGTGCTGGGGGGGGAAATGGGGGAGGGTCAGGGTGGGGTGGGGGTGCCCCCCTGAACCCCCCCCATGACCCCCCCAGAACCCCCCAGTTTGTACCTGTGGGAGCTGAGCAGGCGGAAGGTCCAGCGCTGGTCCCGCAGCTCCTCGATCAGCTGGGGGGGTGGGAGTGGGGTAGAGGAGGGGTCCCCAAATATGGGGGGAGTCCCCAGGGACGTGAGGGGTCCCCTGCACCCCCAGGGATCAGGAGTGTCCAGGGTCGGGGGGGGGGGGTCTCTGCCCCCCCCCCCCCGGGTTTGGGGCCCCAGGCGTTGGGGCTGGGGGGGGGGGGCTGGGGGGGGGGCTCACCTGCGCGGAGCCCACCTGCCACACCTGCACCCCGTGGCGCCAGAAGGCCTGGACGCAGCCGCGGACCAGTGCTGGGGGGGGGGGGGGTCAGAGCCAGGCACCCCCACACACCCCCTGGTACCCCTCTGGCACCCACAAGACCCCAGCACCCCCCCAGCACCCCTTGATCCCCCCAAGTTCCCTCCCAGCACCTTCCTGTATCCCTTGACCCCCCCAGCACCCCTTGACCACCCCCCCAGCACCCCCCTGACTCCCCATTTCCCCCCAGCCCCCCTGGCCCCCAACACCCCCCCGAGCCCCCCGGCCCCCCCAACCCCCCGCACCCACCCACGGCCTCCACAGCCACATCGAAGGAGATGTCGGGGGCTGCCAGCCCCTGGGCAGGGGCTCCCTGCAGTGTCACCAGCTTCACGCTCCCTGGGGGGGGACACATGGGTCAGCCCCCCCACCCCGGGACCCCCCTGGCCCCACCTCGGGGGACCCCCAGCCCTGCCAGGGCATCCCTGTCCCATTGCCCTGCCTCCACCGTGGGTGGATGGACGGACAGACAGGTGGGTGGGTGGATGGACGGATGGATGGATGGATGAAGGACAGATGGATGGATGTATGGACAGACACGTGTGGATGGACAGTGGAGAGATGGACAGACAGACATCCCCCTGGATGGATGGGGGGATGACAGACAGATGGGTGGACAGACGGATGAACTCAGGGATGGATGGACGGACAGATGGACTCACGGTCCAGCAGGACCAGCACGGTCTCGCTGTCCAGCTGCGTCACCTGCACGGGGCCGGGGCAGGAGGGCTCTGCGGGGTGGGGGGCAGCAGTGAGGGGGGGGCCTTGACCCCTCTCTGCATGCCCCAACCTGGGTGAGGGACCCCCCAAATCCTCCCAGGCTGCAGATAGACCCTTCTCGGCAGAATACGGGACCCCCAACACCCCCCAGGCTTGGCACAGGACCCCCAACTCCCCTCTAGGTCCCCTCAACGGCATAGGGGACCCCCAACCCCCAGGGATCCCCAAATCATCCCAGGGACCCCCAGACTGAGCACAAGGACCCCAAATCCCCCAGGTCACCCCAAATCCCCCAGGACCCCCAGACAGAGCACAGGGACCCCCAAATCCCCCAGGTCTCCCCAAATCCCCCAGGGACCCCAAATCCCCCCGGCTGCCCAGCCAGAGCACAGGAGCCCCAGCTCCCCAGGCCCCCCCCAAGCCCCTCCGGCCCCCCCAGCCCGGCTCACCGGAGCCGGTGTGGGCGAACCAGGAGGTGAGGGAGTTGAGGTTGATGGTGTGGAAGAGGACGGGGTGGGCGGGCGAGGGGCCGGGGCTGACCCCGATGCAGACGCTGGGGAACTCCTCCCCGGGGGTCACCAGCAGCTCGAACACCCGCAGCGGCGACGGCAGCGGGAAGTCAAAGTGCTGGGGACGTGGGGACATGGAGAACCACCGTGGGGACATGGAGAACCACCATGGGGATGTGGGGACATGGGGACACGGGGACATGGGGAACCACCATGGGGATGTGGGGACATGAGGACACGGGGACATGGGGAACCACTATGGGGACGTGGGGACATGGGGACACAGGGACGTGGAGAACCACCATGGGGACATGGAGAACAACCATGGGGACATGGGGACGTGGGGACATGGGGACCCACCACGGGGACACGGGGATGTGGGGGCATGGGGACCCACCACGGGGACACAGGAACATGGGGGCTGCTGGTGACATGGGCCGGGGGTCAGGGGGGCTGTTGGGGATAGGGTGGGGGGTCGGGGGTCCCCACCTTGACCAGCATGAACTTCTGCAGGGGCTGGTACCACTGCAGCAGCACCACGCCAGCATCCAGCGCCCCGCACAGGTAGTGACACCCCGTCTGCTCGTTCCTGGCTGGGGACACCCGGGGACCCCGTCAGACACCCCCCTGAGCCCCCACTGTCCCCCCCCCAGACCCCCCACGCACCCACGCAGCAGGTCCGGCAGCCCTTGGTGTCGGGGATCTTGATGGAGGTGACGTTCTTCCTGGGGGGGGGGGGGATGGGGACACAGTGGGGACCCCTGGGGTGCAGCCGGACCCCGGGGTGTCATCCCCCCCACCTTGGCCCCTCATGTGTCCCCCAGGCTCAGCCCAGAGCTGGGGGGTCCCCATGTCCAGGTGGGGGGGTGATGGGGGTCCCTGTTACCTGGGCAGCAGGGTTAGGGGGGGGTCCCCCCATTATCTGGGCAGCAATGTCAGGGGACCCCCATCACCCGGGCAGCAGGACTGGGGGGCTGGGCCCCCCCCCCCCGTACCTGGGCAGCAGGCGGTGGGGGGAGATGTGCACCCCCGGGCGCTGGTCCCTCTTGCTCTGCTCGTAGAGCCCCAGCAGGTTGTGGGAGTAGAGCTGGGGGGTCTTCCCTGGAGGCGGGGGGGGACGGGGGGGTCAGCGAGGGTCTGGGGGTCCCCAGCCCCCCCAAAATCCCCACACTCACCTGAGACGGACATGAGGATGTTGCTGATGGAGTAGAGCCAGGAGGTGCGGCTGTGGTAGAGCTGGGGGGGGGAGATCAGGGGAGCTAGGACCCCCCCCGGACTCCCCAGGCCCCCCCCCCCCCCAGCCCCCCCAGACCTACCAGCTCCAGCGTGGCCTCAGGCTCGCTCTGGTTCAGGATGAAGATCCCCTCCTCCGCTCCCAGGATGAGGTGGGGGTCTGGGGGGGGGGGGGGCATGGGGTCAGGGGCCGTGTCCGTCCGTCCCCCCCAGCCTCCCCTCACCCCAATATGCCCTGAGGTCCCCGAGGCACCCCAGTGTCCCTGATGCACCCCAATGTCCCCGGTGACCCCATTCCATGTCCCCAGTGCCCCTCCAATATCCCCAGTACCCCCCAATGTCCCCACCCAACGTCCTTAATGCACCCCCCCAGTGACCCCAATGCCCCCACCCCGTGTCCCCAATGACCCTCCCAATGTCCCTGGTGCACCCCACGTCCCCGATGCGCCCCATGATGTCCCCACGGTACCCCAGTGCCCCCCCCCCCCCCCCCCCCCAAACCCACCGTGGGTGGTGGGATGCGTCCAGGTGGTGGTGGCCGTCACACGCAGGGGACACCCATCAAACACCTTCCGGAAGAGGGACCCCTCCTGGGGGGCCAGGGGGGTGAGGGGGGGCAGGTATTGGGGTACACCCCCCCTAGCCCCCCCCCCGGCACTCACGTGTGGCCTGGGGGTGGCCCCCCCGTTGTCCGCAGGGACCTGGAGGGGGGACAGAGAGGTCACGGGGGGTTGGTGACAAAAAGGGGGACACACACAGGGTGATGGGGAGGGCTCACCACTCTCCGGTTCTTCTCCGTCTTGGGGGGCAGCAGGGGGGGGTCCTCTCTGCAGGGCCCCGACCAGAGCACGGGGTCTGGGGGGGATGATGGTGGGGTCGGGGGGGGCGTGGGATGTCCATGTCCCCAGTGTCATCCCCCCCGGGACCCCCAGATCCCCCACCAGCCTGCGCCCCCCCCATCTGCCCCCCATTCCCCCCTCCTCCGTCCCTGTCCTACCTGAGCTGGCAGCCAGTGGCCCCCCCCGGGTGGGGGCCGGGGGGCAGAGCCCCCCCGCGGGGCCGCTGGCACAGTGCACCAGGGCCGGGGGGGGCGGCTGCTCCAGGAGGGGTCCCCGGGGCCGCGGGCGGGGGTCTTCGGGGGGGCCCTCGGCTGAGCTTGTCCAGAACTTAGGCTGCCAAGGGGGACACACACGAGGGGGGAAGAGGGGATGGGGGAACAAGGGGTCAGATGGGGGGCACGGGGGGGGGCCCAAGGCGGGGGGGGCACCCCCTCCTCAGCACGGTGTGGTTGGGCTGGGGGTCCCAGTTTGGGACTGGTGTCTCCCCCCCCCCAGTTTGGGACTGGGAGCCCCCAGCCTCACCCTGAGGGTCCCAGGTTGGGGACAGCTGGTGTCGGGGTCCCCTAGCCATGGGGGGGGCACTCACCTTGGGGGGCAGCGGAGGGGGTACATCGTGGGGCAGAGTGGCACTGGGGACAGAGCGCAGTGTCAGTGGGGGGGGGAACAGGGGTGGCCCCCAATTTGGGGGGGGGGGCGGGGTTGGGGACAGGGGACGGTACCTGTTGGAGTCACCGCGGCTGGGTCTGTTGGGGGGGGGGGAGGGGAGGCAGGTGAGATGGGGGGACACGGGGGGCCCCCACCCTGCTGAGTGGGGATGATGCCCAGGGGACGGGATGGGGGTGCAGGGTGACATGGGGGGACAGGGTGACATCGGGGACGGTGTCACCCACATGTCAACATCATCGTAGTCGTCATCATCATCGGAGGCATCGTCCCTGTGAGCAGGTGGGCATGAGGCCATGGCCTGCCCCCCCCAGCCTGTGTCCCCCCCCCCCAGTGTCCCCTCTGTGTTCTCCCACATGATCCGATGTCCCCTCCGTGTCCCCGTGTCCCCCCCATCCCCTCTCACCGTGTGCTGCCCTCGAACCCCATGCCCCCATGTCCCCCCCCAGTCCCCATGTAGCCCCCCAGTCCCCGTGTCCCCCCTGGTGCCCGTGTCCCCCCCATCCCCTCTCACCGTGCGCTGCCCTTGGACCCCCCCACTCTCCTGCCGCAGCCGGGCTTTGCTGAGGACACCTGGGGGAGAGGGTCAGGGTGGGGGGGGGGGCTGCAAACAGGGACCCCCCCCCAGGAGGACCAAGACCCCCCAGAAGACCCCAGACACCCCCAAACCCCTTGGTTCCACCCAGGGGACCTCCAGCCCCCCCTCATTCCCCCCTGGCTCCCCACAGGGCCCCCACAGGGCCCACAGGGCTCCCCAGGGACCCCCAACTGCTCCGGAGCCCCCCCCAGCCCCCAATGTGGGTGGGGGTCCCACGTACCGGGTACACGGGGGGGGTTGCCCTCCTTCCGCCAGCACGGGCCCCCGCCAAGGGGGTGCACTGTGGGGACAGGGTGACGGCATGGGGACATGGGGGGGACACGGGGGACCAGGGGACACAGGGATGGGGGACGGGGGATGGGGGGTACAGGGGATGTGGGGGGGCACAGGGGTAGGGGACATGGGGACACAGGGGATATGGGGGTCACAGGGGACATGGGGACACAGGGGAAACACTCTTGGGGGGGATGGATGGACACTCACGGTGGGGGCCGGGGGGCGGGGGCCGGTGGGTGGAGTGGATCCGGTGGGGCACGGGAGGGGGCAGCTGCGAGATCAAGGGGTGACAGGGGCCCCCAGTGCCCCCCCCAGTGCCCCAGTCCTTCCCAGTGCCCCCCCCCCAGTCCAGTCCCCATAAGACACCCAGTGCTCCCAGTCCCCCCCAGCCAACCCCAGCTCCTCAGTCCCCCCCAGCCCAGGGCCCCCAGTCCCCTCCAGTGACACCCAGTCCCCCCCCATGTCCCCTGCGTCCCTCACTCCAGTGGCCCCAGTGCCCCCCCCCGTCTCTCCCAGCACTTCCAGTTCTCCCTAGCGCCCCCCCTCATCCCCCCCAGTCCCGTGCCCCAGTGCATCCCAGTCCTTCTGCCCCCCCAGTGCCCCCAGCCCCACCTCGGGCTCCTCCTCCTCGGGGTTGCAGCCCCCCAGGAGCCGCTCGGGGTCCCGGAGCTTTTCCAGCAGCTCCAGGGTGAGGGTCCGGCTCAGCCCCGGCTGGGCCACAAATTGGTGCTGGGGGATGGGGACAGGGGACGTGGGGACGGGGTGAGGATGAAGATGAGGATGGGGATGGGATGGGGACAGGGATGGGATGGGGATGAGGATGATGAGGATGAGGATGGGGACAGGGACAGGGACAGGATGGGGATGAGGATGAGGATGATGGGGATGGGGATGAGGATGGGGACAGGGACGGGAGGGGGATGAGGATGATGAGGATGAGGATGGGGATGGGATGGGGACAGGGACAGGATGGGGATGAAGATGATGAGGATGAGGATGGGGACAGGGATGGGATGGGGATGAAGATGATGAGGATGAGGATGGGATGGGGACAGGGACAGGATGGGGATGAGGATGATGAGGATGAGGATGGGGACAGGGATGGGATGGGGATGAAGATGATGAGGATGAGGACAGGATGGGGATGAGGAGCAGGGATGCATTTAGGGAGAGGGACATGGGGACAGGAGGGGGACGAGGCTGGAAGACGGGGGGCAGGGCTGGCACTGGGGATGGGGACAGGACGGGGAGCGGCGGGGGGGGGGCTCGTGTCCCCCCCAGCCTAGTTTGGGGGTCCCGGGGGGCTCACGCTGAGCATCTTGGCAGCACTGGGCCGTTTCTTGGGGTTCTTAGTGAGTGTCACCTTGACAAAGTTGTGGAAGGGGGGGGACCTGAGGGGGGGACATGGTGAGGGCTGAGGGGACCCGCTCCACCCTGCCGGGGGGGGGTCCGGCCCCCCCCAGCCCCCCCACTCACCATTTGGCCTTGTCCTTCAGCTTGGGGGGCTGGTACCCGCTCTTGGACATCAGGAACAGCACCCTGGGGTGGGGGGAGTGGAGGGGCATGTCAGGGCGACCCCTCCACACCCATGGGTGCCAGGGGACGGGGGGGGGAGTGTGGGGCGGTCCCCGCTCACCGCAGGGGGTGCAGGTCGAAGAGGGGGGGCTGCAGCTCGGCCAGCTCGATGGCGGTGATGCCGAGCGCCCAGACGTCGCAGCGATGGTCGTAGCCCCCCGTCTTCTCCACCGCCGCCACCTCGGGGGCCATCCTGGGGGGGGGGGGGGACGGGGAGGGGGGGGGCAGTGTGGAACCGGCCCCCACCACCACCCAGGACCCCCCCCCGACCCCCTCTCACCAGTATGGGGTGCCGATGAAGGACATCCGCCGGGCGAAGGTCGCAGTGATCTGCGCCGCGATCCCGAAGTCGGCTGGGGTGGGTGTGTGGGGGGTGTGAGGGATGGGGGGTCCCACAGACCACCCCCAGGACCTAGACCCTCCCCCAGCCCCCCCGGAGGGGAGAGGACCCAGGTGTCTGGGCTCCAGCCCCCCCTCACCCTGTTGCTCCCCCAGGCATCCAAGGGGTCACCCCCAACACCCAGCTGCCGCCAGCACTCCCGGCCCCCCCTTTACCCCCCAATTCCCCATTGCCCCCCCATAGCCCCCCAATTCCCCATTGCCCTCCCATTGCTCCCAGCCCCCCATAGCCCCCCCAATTCCCCCCCTTGCTCCCCCCAGCACTCACCCAGCTTCACCTCCCCACTGTCATTGATGAGGATATTGGCTCCCTGCAGTGACGGGATGGGGTCAGCAGGCTCCCCCCCGGCCCCCCCAATGTGTGACACTCCCCCCCAATGTGTGTGCCCCCCCCTTGTCTCCCCCCCCCCTTGTCCCCGCTACCTTGATGTCCCGGTGGATCTTGCCCTGGGAGTGCAGGTAGGAGAGCCCCTGTGAGGATGAGGATGGGGGTCAGCCCCGGGGGGGGTGTCCCGGGGGGGGGGGTCCGGGGGGGCCACTCACCTCCAGGGTCTCCCTGCAGACATAAGCGATCTGCGGCTCCGAGAGAGGTCCCGTCACTGCGGGGAGGGGGGCTCAGTGGGGGGACCCAGGCATCCGGGTGCCCCCCCAAGAATGGGGGAACCCCAAAATTGGGGGTCCCAGCCCAAAAGCAGAGGGCCTGGACGCTTGGGTCCACAGCTGGCTGATGGAGGGGGGGGGGCCCGGACTCATGCCAGCCCCCGCCGTGCCTCAGTTTCCCCCCCCCCCGTACCGTGGTAGATGTCCTGCAGAGACCCCCCCCCCCACAGCTCCATGCAGATCCACAGCTTGTTGCACCTGCGCGGGGGGGAAGGGGTTAACGGGGTGCTGGGGGGGGTACCGGGGGGGGGGGATTTGGGGGGGCACCAGGGATACACAGGGGGTGTCGGGGGGGGGGGTGGGGCAATGGGGGGTTTGGGGGGGGTCGATGGGGTTTGGGGGGAATTTGAGGGGTTTGGGGGGCTGGGGGGGATTTGGGGGTGTTTTGGGGGACCCTCACCAGCTGTAGCTGCCGAAGTAGGCGATGATGTTGGGGTGCTGGCAGGAGCGGACCATCAGGATCTCCTGCTGCAGCGTGGCGCGGTCGTCGTCTGGGGGGGACACAGAGGCTTGCGGGGGGGCCGGGGGGGACACCCCAGGGGTCCCAGGGGGATCCTGAGGGGTATTGGGGGGGTCCTGGGGGTCCCGAGGGGTATTGGGGGGTCCTGGGGGGGTCTCAGGGCATCCCAAGAGCACCCCAAGTGGGTTGGGGGGGCTCAGGGACATTTCATCATCCCCATAAAGAGCCAGGGAGATTTAAGGGGTCTCGGGGGGTATGAGCAGGTCCTGGGGGGGGCATTGGGGGGGGTTTTAAGGGGTCCCAGGGGTTCCCGGGGGGGTATTAGGGGTTCAGAGGGGTGTTGGGGGCACTGAGAGGTGTTAAAGGGCCCCAGGGGGGTAGTGGGGGGGTGTTAAGGGGTCCCAGGGGGGTCCCAGGGGGGTATTTGGGGTATTGGGGATCTCAGGGGGTCTCGGGGTCCCCCAGACACGGGGGTCCCCGCCGCGGGGAGGGGTCCCCTCACCTGCCTCCATCTTGACAACCTTGATGGCGGCCAGCTCGCCCGAGGCTTTGCTGCGGGCCTGGGGAGGGGGGGGACAGGGGATCAAGGCCTCCCAGTACCTCCCAGTGCCTCCCAGTTCCCCCAGTGCCAGATGTGCTGGGGCCTCATGTCTCCGGTAGCAGCAGCGGGGGGGGGGGGGCCCTGGGGCTGCAGGTACCAGCATTGCGGGGGGGGGGGGGACTGAGAGCATTGGGGGGGAACTGGGAGCACTGGGGGGGAACTGGGGGTCCCTTTGCAGGCAGGGGGGCACCTCTCACCACCACCCACCACCCGAGGACCCCGGCATCCGGGTGGGAATGCCGGGGTCCCCCATACCCCAGGGCCAGATTTTTTGGGGGGGGTCGCAGGGGTCACCCACCCCCCACGCCCCAGACCCATTTTGTTTTGGGGGGGGGGTCCCCATCACCTTATAGACCTCCCCGTAGGTGCCACCGCCCAGGCGCTGCAGGACCTCAAAATCTTCCTGGGGGTCCCGGGTGGAGATGTAGAGGTGATGGGGGTCCATGGCAGCAGCCCCCCCCCCGGCACCCCTGTGCAAGGCCGAGTGGCAGGAGGTGGCAGGTGTCCCGTCCCTCCCCCCAGCCCCCCACAAGGCACCACAGCGGAAGGGGAAACTGAGGCACAGCCCACTGGGGACCCAGGCATCCGGGTGCTGCCCCACCCCCCCGGTTTCGGGGACGGTGGGGGCACCGGTTTGAGACCAGCATGTCCCCCCCCCGCCCCCAGTCTGGGCCCAGTTCAGCCTCACACTGAGCCCAGTGTGATCCCAGTGTCACCCCAGTTTGATCCCAGTATCCCCCGCTAAAAGCCAGGTTTGGCCTCAGTGTGGCCCATCTGCCCCCCCCCCCGCACCCCAGTGTACCCCACTGCGTCCCAGTGCCCCCCCCAGCCTGACCCCACTATGGCCCAGTTCATCCCAGTGTGACCCCCCTCTCCATCCCCAATACGGCCCAGTCCATCCCAGTGTGAGCCCCCCCTCCACGCCCAGTATGGCCCAGTCCATCCCAGTATGACACCCCCCCCGCATTGACAACCCCCTCCCAGTGTGGCCCCGTCAGACCAGGCCGACACCCCGCGCATATACTGGGTATACTGGGAAGAGGCGCTGTGGGCGTGGCCATGGGGACTCGATGGGAGGGGCCCGGTGCTGTTGGGCGGGGCCTGTATGTGTGGGCGGGGCCATTAGGGTATAACACCCCTCCGCCTCGCCCCACTCTCGGTTCCATCTTTTTGCGTTTGCGTGCCGCTCACCCCCCCCCCCCCCCCCCCCCCGTCGAGTCCTCCACCGTCCCGTTATGCCCGGCGATCGCCCGCCGAAAACGGAAGTTGCCTCGACTGCCTGAACCCGGTACCACCCTTCCGCTTCCGGCGGCACCGCTAGTCATGGCGCTCTTCGAGCAGATGCGGGCTAACGTGGGCAAACTGCTGCGGGGCATCGACCGGTACCGGCGGGGACGGGGGGGAGCTTAGGGGGACGGGGGGCATCGACAGGGGCCGGCGGGGGTGTGGGGGGGGGCGTGTGGACCGGGGCCGGCTCATGGGCCGGTAATGATGGAGGGACCGGAGGGAGGATGTGGAGGGGGTTGGGGGTGACTGGGAGCGCTGAGGGGATCCCGGGAACGGTGTGTTGGGGTCGGCGGGGCTCGGTACCGGGCTGAGGGTGGTCCGCGGGACGGTAACGGGGGGCGGGTTTCCCGGTGGGATGCGGCTGCCCCCTCCCCGCAGGTACAACCCCGAGATCCTGGCCACGCTGGAGCGCTACGTGGAGATGCAGGCCAAGGAGAATGCCTACGACCTGGAGGCCAACCTGGCTGTGCTGAAGCTGTGAGCGGGGCAGGGAGGGGAGACATGCTATGTCATTGTCCCCCTTTTCTCAACCCCCCTTCCTCCCACAGGTACCAGTTCAACCCCGCCTTCTTCCAGACCACCGTCACCGCCCAAATCCTGCTGAAGGCCCTGACCAACCTCCCGCACACCGACTTCACCCTCTGCAAGTGCATGATCGACCAGGCCCACGTATCTGCCCTGTGGCTGGGGGATCTTGAACCCCCCCCCCCAGCCCCCAAACTCCTCTTCCCTAGCCCCCCAAACTCCCTCCCTCCTCCAGCTCCCTCTGCTCCTCCCCACTGGTGGGGTTCACCCCATGGGACCCCTCGTCATCTGGCTGTTGACCTGGAGAGGTGAATTTAGGGGCTTGGGGGGGGTGCTGATTTGGGGGAGCAGCTGCAGTGGGGGGGGGCACAGCTCCAGATCCCTCTCCCCATTTTTTCCTTGACCCCAGCAGGAGGAAAGGCCCATCAGGCAGATCCTCTACCTGGGGGAGCTGCTGGAGACCTGCCACTTCCAGTCCTTCTGGGTGAGTCTTGCTCAGGGTGGGGGGCACCCCAAATCTAGGAGGAGTCGGGGCGTTCCCCAGCTCTTGTTATCTGGCCCCCCCGGGATGTTAATGACACACCCCCCCCCCCCCCGCCTTCTGCAGCAAGCTCTGGATGAGAACATGGAGCTGCTGGATGGGATCACCGGCTTCGAGGACTCCGTGAGGAAATGTGAGGGGGTTTGGGGGGGGGGGGGGGTTGGCAGCTGACATGGGGTCTTCTTCCGCAGTCATCTGCCACGTGGTGGGGATCACCTACCAGCACATCGACCGCTGGCTGAGATGTTGGGGGACCTCTCGGGTAAGGGGGTGACCGGAGGGTTTGGGGAGGGGGCTGGGGAGGACTGGGATGGGGACTGAAGCCCCCCCATATCCCCCCCCTCCAGAGGCTCAGCTGAAGGTTTGGATGAGCAAATACGGGTGGACAGAACCGGAGCCCGGGCGGATCTTCATCTGCAACCAGGAGGAGAGCATCAAACCCAAGAACATCGTGGAGAAGATCGACTTTGACAGTGGGTGTTGGGGAACGGGGAGACCCCCCCCCCCCCCCCCACCTTGGGGAGACCCCTGACACCCCCCTCACTCTCTTCCTTCTCCCGCAGGCGTCTCCAGCATCATGGCATCCTCCCTCTGAGCCCCTCGTTTTTACCGTCCTGTCCCCCCCGTTTTAACTTCGGGCTCTGCCAGTAAAGGAGAAGTCTCCAGGAAGCTGTCGTCCATTTTGGGGGGGGGGCTGGGGGGGTGACATCCCCCCTTTCCCTGGGGATGCAGCTTGGTTTGGGGGAACACGGGGGGGGGGGGGGGCAGATTCCCACCTCCGTGGGGTGGGAGTACTGTTGCTGGGAGAGGCTGTGCCCCCCTCCGTGTGTAGCCACGCCCAGTCGTCTGTGGTCACGCCCATCTATGAATATTAATGACCCCACTGTTCGCGTGGGGTGGGTCAAGTGTCCATGTGGGTACACACAGGGTTTTGACTCATGAATATTAATGAGGGCGTCGGCCATTAGGGGTGTGGCTGCTGAAGGCGAGTGGTGTCTGCATCATGAATATTAATGAGGTTGCCCGCCCACTCGTACGTATTCAGGCGGGGCGAGGCCTGGAGGTGCGGTGGGCGTGCCAGGAAGGCGTGGCGTGGAAGCTCGGTGGGTGTCTCCCATGGAGGGAGGGGGCGAGTGGCGCATGCGCGCGCAGCGGTGGGCGTGCCGCCCCGGGCGTGGCGAGCTGCGCATGCGCAGCGGTGGCGGGGCGGGCGGCCGAGGGGAGCAGAGCCGGTCGGTGCGGCAGGAGCGGAGCGATCGCAACCGCCATGGTGGATTACCACAGCGCCGGGCAGCCCTACCCTTACGGCGGTAATGGGCCTGGCCCGAACGGCGATTACATGGCCCAGGAGGATGACTGGGACCGCGACCTCCTCCTCGATCCCGCCTGGGAGAAGCAGCAGCGCAAGGTGGGCCCGGGGGGGGGCTCCTGAGGCGTAAGGGCAGGGGAAGGCTGAGGGGGCTCCTGAGGGGTCAGGGACTGGGGGGGGGGGGGGGCTGAGGGGATCCCTGAAGGGTCAGGACCTGGGGGGGGGGGGCTGTGGGACCAGATGAGGGGTCGTGGAGGGGGTCTCTGAGGTGAAGCAGGTGCTGGGGGCAGCCCCTGAGGAGGGGGCGGTGGGCCTGGAGATTGGGGTGGGGGAGGCTCTAGAAGGGCCCTTCCCGGGGGGGCAGGAGCTGGGGGGGGGGCAGATGCTGTGGCCTGGGTGTCGCAGACCCTGTGATAGGAAATAAGGGTGCTGGGGGGGCTCCGAGAGGGGGAGAGCCATAGGGGAAAGGTGGGGGGGGCTGTGGAGAAGGAGGGGGTGACAGGGACAGGGGATGCTTGGGGGGAGCCACCCCAAGGGGATACCCGGGGGTGCTGGGGAGGGGTGACGGGGTCCTGGGGCCCGAGGGATGGGAGGCACTGGGGGTGTGTGGGTCTGGGCAAGGGGGGAGAGCTTTGGGGGACACCAGGGGGCTGCACTTTGGGGGGCTGGCACAGACAGCCCAGCTCAGAGGGTCTCTCCGGGGTGGTGCCACCCTGGGGCGAGGCTCCCATGCCGGGGGGGGGGGCTGTGGAATAAAAACAGCCTTCTCCCACAGCTGGCTTCAGAAAATCCCACGTCCCCCTCTCCGGGGGGGGGGCAGCTTTGGCCGGAGGGTGGGCCGGGGGGGGCGGCCGGAGGAGCGAGACGCAGCCAGAGCCTGGGTGTAAAAGCGTCCGGAGGGAAGGATCCGCTCCCTGGGACAGGAATGGGGAAATAAGGGAGAGGATAAAAGGGCACTGGGGGAGAGGCGGTGGCGGGGAGGGGCAGGTCGAAAGGCACCGTGGGGAGAGGGCGACATTCCCGGCACACTCAGCGCCTCACTGGGGGTCTTGGTGAGAGGCTGGGGGGGTCCACCTGCGCCACACCCCAATGCCGGGACCCTCCGGTCCCTCGTGGCGTGGCAAAGCCTGCTCACCACGGTATGGCCGGGACCCGTCTCTCCGGCAAGCACCGGGAGTGCTGACCTGCTGCCACCTTCTTCCTGGTTAATAATTGGAAACCGTTTGCGGGAAGACAGTGAGGTGGCCATGTGCTATTTTTGTTTAATTGTCTTAATTGCAGGTTATTTAGAAGGGAGCAGGGTTCGTGGAGGGGGTTTCGGACCCAGCGGGCGGAGGAGGAGCTGGCCGAGGGGGGATGCGGCCGCCCAAAGAGCAGAGCCCCCCCCCTTCCCTGGGGCTGGGAGGAGTGGCGTGGGTTGCCACGCAGGTGTGGACACCTGTATAAACTCAGAAATGTGAACGCTGGGTTTCTGTTGCCATAGTTACGCTGGGTTTTGTTGTTTTTTTTAAAAAAATCACAGCTAAACGGCATAATTTTTGGCGAAGGAAGCACGTGCCAGGCCTCCTCCTCCCTGGAGCGGTGCTTCAGCCAGCCCCAACCCGCCGCTTCCCAGCAAGTCTGGGGCCATAACATATGTTTTTTTGCTGTCGGCCTTGGTTTTTACGAGCTTTTGGGTCTGTTGGTGCTAAATGCCCAAGTTTCCCCACGGTGGGGCTGGATGCTGGGACTGTGGGGGTCCGGAGGAGCCGGGGCTGAGCTTGCCGCCGGGTTTCCCAGCCCTGCCTTGCCGCAGGCTCACGTGGAGAAGGAGACACAATATTTAGAGAGGGTTTTGGCTGACGTGCGGCTCGGTAGAACTGTCGTGGAGCTGTTTAGTCTCGAGGGGAGTTAGGCTAGGAGGGTGAATTGCACCGTGGCTCGCAGCCCAAGCTGCCGAGCGCGGGTGAGCCGGCAAGCCGGCGGATGGATGATGTTTGTGAGCCAGCGGTTATAAATTCCAGCTGGTTCAAAGGCAAGGCCTCGTTAGCTTTGGGCGGAGAGCTGGCTAATTAGCAGGCTGCAAACCCCCCCTCCCCTTGCCCCACGATTTGGCACCCGGCCCATCGGAAGCATTTCCCGGGTCGTTCCCCGGGTCTGGCCATCCCCCTCTCCGTCCTCCCCTTCTCCATCTGCAGCCAGTGGTGAGTTTGCCTCTGTGGTGGTTCTTTGTCTTCTCCTCCTCCTCGGGTGAGGGGACAGGCACTGATGTGCTGCCCAGAGCGGAAAGCTGCTGGCTACTCCAGGAATTTGGGGATCCAGCTCCCCTGTACATCCCTGCTCCCCTGGAGGTGAGGATGAGGCTCAAAGTCAGCCCTGATCCTTGCAGGAGGAATAGATGGCATTGGAAACGGTTCCTCTGCGGGTGTCGGAAGGACCAGCATGCTCGTCTTCAAGTTAATTAATTTTTTTGGAGTGGTTTTGTGTCTTTTTGATCTCGAGGGAAGCTGCCGACGTGCCAAACATCCCACTCGGCCGGGGCTGACTTTGGAGAGGGAAGGAGGCGGCGAGCTTCAAGCCTCAGATCCCTTAAACATCTGCTTCGCTGAAATGGAAACGACCGAGGCCTCATCCCGTCCCTTGCGGGGGGAAAAGCAGCCAGGATGGAAGGACAGGGACGTTCCCGCTTGGAGCGTGCCGGTGCGGAGCCATCCCAACGGCTGCGGTTTTGCTGCTGGTATGTGTCCAGTCCCCGGGGTTTCTCCTCTGGAATCTCAGCTATGTGGCTGGAACAGCAGGGCACGATCTGCCAGCGTCCCTCCTTCCCGGCATCCCTCCTTCCCAGCATCGGCAAACATGCTGGGGGAAAAAAAAGGGAAATTACTGCCAGTGCGCGGCCTTAAATAGACGTGCGCGCTCCCGGCTTCCTCCTGCTTCCGACGCTGGTGGTACTGGAAAAATAACTCGGGGAAAACACAATGTCCTTGAGGGCCTACAGGGTGATAACGAGCCTGTGGGGTGATAACGAGCCCACGGAACAGTAATGAGCATGGTTTGGGAGATGCTTGTCCCACAGAGTGAACGCCTGCTTCTTGCAGCGTCGTCTCATGCGCTGGAGTCATTAATTGCACCCGCCGCTGGCTCATCAGATTCGAGCTGCCCTGTGCCGCTTAACGACCTCAGCGTGTTAACGAGGCTGGGCCCACGGCTGGGGCTGGTGGCTTGCCTGTGGCGGGGATGAACAGAGAGGACCAGTGGACAGAGTCGCTCGTGGGTCAAGGGGTTTAATGCCAAGCGGCGGGCGCTTAGCCTTGCCTCCACCAACAGCACGGACGTGATGGAGGAGCGGCTGCTTCTCTGCTGCCCGGCTGGATTCTTGGTTTCTCTCCAAAAACAAAACATCCGGCCCCGAGAGCCCTACGCCTCCTCGGAAAACATCGCTGGCATCCTCGACTCCCTCCAGCTCATGCGCAGCGGTTTTCAGGCTCGTGCCTGGAGCAGGATTCACCTCTAAACCCTCCTTTGGAGGAAAATGCTCTCCGCATCCCTGTTTTCCTCGCCCTCAGCCTGTCACTGATGTTTTCCTGGCATTGGAGATGGCTTTTCCAGAGCATGGAAAAGCCCCCGTCTTGTGTTCAACCCCATTTTTTTTCCATGGGAGAGCTCATATGTAAAAACCCCGTGGCGATTCCTGGTGCGATGGTATAAAGATTCTCGTCCCGATGGCTGGGTTCAGGTGCATTTTTCTCCTGCACCTAAGCCCCTTTCAGGCTACCTGGCTCTCTTTTTTTAAAAATAATCCGCCTACGTAATCCCACTGAGGCAACTTTTCAATCCCAAGTTGGATCCTTGACGGCAGATTACTTACCTGGTCGTGGTGGTGGCGGCACGTTAATGCCTGTTTAATGACGCAGACCTGCCAGGCAGGAGCCCCAGTTACGCAAAGAGCCGGGGAAATGCTCTGGCAGGGTTTTCCACGGTCCCCAAACACGACGGCTCTTCCTAACAAGGAGGACTGATGACTGGGGATTGGGAAAGAAGGATTTGGGGATCCCTCGTCCTGGCAGTGCCAGAGCGGCTCCCAGGAGGAACGAGGAGTGCCAGTTGGTGGTATAAACGAGCGGTAATTCCTCCATCTGGACATTTGGCTTGGTAATACCTCTGCTTTTATTTTTTCTTGGGTTTTTGGTTTGTTTTGGGTTTTTTTTCCCTGTTTTTTTGGCATGTTTGTAGCCTGTGCTTGAGCCTCTCCTCCCACCTCGGGCAGGGTAGCGACAGCGCCTGGTTTTAGGGGAGGAAACCAGTGGACACAGCAAAGCCGGACCCGTCCGCACTGGAGAGGACGAAGAAATTCCCTGTCATTTCCCATGATCTAATGAGCCAAACTCTTCCAGGAGCTCATGTTTAGCCCTAGATACGGACTGCTGGAAAAACCTCCTGTAAAGCTCGTACATGCCGAATATCTGGACGTGCCAAACTCCCGGCTGAGGCGGGCCGGAGCCGCTGCACAGCGGGCAACGCCCGGCTCGAGGAAAGGTGTGCCGGCTCTCGGCGCGGAGCTCCTTGTCCTCGTAGGAATGCGGGTACACCTGCTGGCCCTGACTCACCTGAGCCCTTATCTCCCCTAAAAACAGAGGCAGCGGAGCCAACAGCATCGCCCTGGCTCGGACCCAGCCCCCGAGCAAGAGGAATTTCACCTCTTTACCCCCACCCAGACCCTCAAAATCTGGCTGTGGCGTGCCGGACTCCGGTAAGGGTTTGCCGCGGGGGGCCATGCCTCCCCCGGCTGCTTCCTGCTGCCGTCCTCCTCCGAGTTAGCTGCTTTCTCCCCAAACAGTCGAGCCGAGAGCCTAATAAGGGAAAAGAATGAGGAGAATCTCCATGGTCCAGCCTCCCCCCCGGCCCGTCCGGTAGCAGCAAATTAGGAAAAAAAAAAAAAAAAAAAAAAAACCAAAAAAAAACACCAACAAAAAAAAAAAAAAAAAAACAACAACCCACGACGAGGGAAATGACGAGTGACTGGAAATGCCTGGCAAGTCAGGAGTGGACCCAGGCTGTGCCAAGCCAGCGGCTACCCACCCGTCCTGGTGTTTTGGGATGCTACGGTGGCATCACCACCTCGAAAGGCAAAGCCTGGCAGTGGTCACCAGGCCCGGCTGGTAACGAAGCCCTTCTAACGAAGGCAGGACCAAGGATGGGAGACATTGCTCCTTGGCATCCCTTTTCTCCCCATCCAGACAGAAATCCTCATTTCTCCTGATTTTTGTAATTTTTTTTTTCCCCTCTGCTTGAGCTCCGGAGCCACTGCTCCTCAAAGAAAAAGCGGTTTCATAGTCAACCTGAGCCGCTAGCGACTGTAATTAGCGATCCTGCTAATTGCCAGCCGAGGCTGGGCTAATACTGACGGGTCCCTCGTTCGCCGCCTTCCTAATGTGTTGGGAAATGCCTCCCTGTTTCTTCTCCAGACCTTTGTTTAGTCTCTGCAACATCTTAAGAGCAGGCCGATAACCTGGAGTGCAGGAACGATTTCCTGCCCTAACGAGCTTCCCGTTGGCGGCCCTAACGAAGGGGAGATAGCGTGGCTGGTACGTTGGGCTCTGCTGGACCCCCAGTTGCCCACCCAAGCCCTCAGTGGGCTCCCTCGGGGTCTCGCTGCCCCTTTCCACGCACGTGGCTGTGTTCAGGCTGTCAACGCATGCTCCCATGCTGGATGGGTTTTTTTGCTTAAAACCCTGGAAATGAGACCAAAAGCGCCCGGCCACTTGTGAGGGGTCTCGTTGCAACCCGCTCCAGAGAAACCGGTGGCATTATCGGGCTCGTTGCTCCATGGTTGCCTCAATCAAGGTCGCTCTTGCCAGGGAAAGTGCTCGTGGGTGAGAAGAAACTATTAAAAAAAAAAAAAAAGCTATTCCAGTAGATTTCTAAATAAAGATACTTATTTTTTATATTTTTTTTAGGACAGATTATTGTTGGTGGTGACCTAATGGAAAAGTACTGATAGGGTTCTGCCCATAAATTTCCCCAAGTAAACAAATGCTCAGCCCTGTGCCACGGCCTCTGAGGACAGCAGAGAGGATTTCAGTCAGGTTTTCAAGTTGGTCTAAAGTCCGTGTCGGTGTTTGCCTTAAAAGGAAGGAAGGCTGCAAAAATCCTTCGGGATCGTTCCCGTCTGAGCCGGGCAGAGTCGATGCAGCCCACTGTTCTTGTGGGTGACAGGTGAAAAATAAAAACCCCCTCCCCAGCAAGCGGCCTCCAGTTGGCAGCCCCCAGCCTGGCATCTTGCGGGCAGGGCTGGTGACCAGCACCGCTGTGGCTTTTCGAAGCGGAGTTTTGGCTTGTATAGAAAGATGTGCTCAAATGAACCCCTCTCCCTGCCAAAAGCCCCCCCAAATTCGGCAGGGGGGAGGCGAGGTGGGTTTTGCTGGGCACGCTCCTCCCTTCCCCTGTTTTCTCAAGGTTTCCAGGTGTTGCGTAAAATTGGAGGAAGACGGATCCTCCTTCCCCGAGGTGTGCCGGGGTCAGTTTTTCGGTGGGGTTGAGGGGAGGTCTCCCCCCGCCAAGGGGGGTTTGGCTCAGGCTCAGCACCCAGGGAAGGTGCGGGGCCACCTATTCCTCACCGACAAAGGCGGCTTTGATACAATGCCTGGAAAGCGTTTCTCCAGCGCCTCCGTGGGAAGGAAATTCCAGAAGCATGTGTGGAATCTCCTTTTTTAGTAACTTTTATTCGTAACACATTGCTGCGGGAAAGCTGCTCTTTGCCCGCCAGCCGGTCCTTAAGCTGGCTTCGTTAGGCTTCGCTCATCTCATCCGGCTCGGCTCAGCTCCATCCCGAGGCTGCCCGATACAGCGAGACACACTCACCTGAATCACTTTTTGGGGTCAATTTGATGGCGTTTAGCTAACGGGCTCCGAGCGCCTCAGTGCCGTCCTGCTTAGGGCGTAGAAGCTTCAGCTCCGGGGGTGCAGGTCGCCCCAGCTGGTAGAGGGGGGACCCACGGGGGGAGAGCGAGGGCTCAGCCCAGCAAACAGCCCCCGGCTCGGTGCTGCAGCTCTGCTGTGGCTGCCCGGTAGCCGTCGGAAAAGAAATTCATGGGACTTGGAAGAGATCCGTCATCTTTTGAGGAAATGAGCTTCTGGGGAGGTTTTGGGAGAGCTCGAAGGCTTTTTATTGCTTTCTGCAACTATTTTTAACTCCTTGGCTGTTTCCATAGCGTTTCGGAAACAAGGACAGGCTTTCGGCGCCGCCGCAGAGATGGGGGGACCTCAGCCGGGGCTGCGGACAAGCCTGGGGGCTGCGGCACGTCGGCTCGGCACACCAGGTGGCTTCAAAAAGCACCGGGGAGGCCACGTGCCGAAAGGCAACCGTCCCCACGGCTGGCTGTGACAGCTCCTTGGCCGGCAGCGGCAGCCTGATGTATCGCGCAGCGGCTCGGCCCTGGCGCCGCATGGTTTACTATTTTTACGCAGAGCAGCATCCTTGCAAAACCGGAGCCGTACGAGCGAGCGCCTCGACGGGGCTGAATCACTCCAAACGTAAAGTGGAAAAATTCCTTTAGAGGTGGAGTTTTATTCCTGTTTTTACGCTTGGTGTGGGTTTTTTTGTTTGGGTTTTTTTTTAGCAGCTGCGTACGGGTGGGTTTTGCCACGCTGAACGTGATTCAGCTCTTGACTCGCCTTTTCCACGTGCCGGGGCTCGCTTCGCAGCTGGTCTCTCCATCAAGTTTCCCCCGGCTGGCATCGCGGCACGCTCCGGCGAGCTCGCCTTGTTTGGTGACAACACCCGGGCACGCCTGGCAGAGGCATGCAGCGGCGTATGATGACTGTCATTGCTGAGCGGTTGTTCAGGGATGTCTGATGGGCACGAGGTCCTGATAAGCAGCCTGGGAACACCCTCTCTGGCTGCAGATTTACCTCTCTCCTGCCCTTATACGGCCATCTCCTCTCTCCTTGCTGCTGGGATGCCGAGGTAGCCACACCGCCAGCCCCAGGGCAAGTCATGGAGGCAACCTAGCACGTGTGAAATCCCAGAAGAGAAAAGGTGACTTTTTCCCAGCCACTGAGCTGCTTGGCATGCTCTCAGTGCTGTGGGGCTGCTCCTCCATGGCACAGGAGAGCTTGTCCAGGCTGTCCCCGTCTCTCTGCTGGGACGTGGGCTGCAAAAACAGCTTTAACAAACAGCCGCTGCGTTTCCCCCCTGAAGGTGACCCAGCTTTCCTGTTTAAGGTCAATCCTGGCGTATTTGTATTTCTGACGCCGTGAAGCCGGCATCCGGCTCGGGTGAGAAGTGGGCACGGATCCTGCGCTGTTCAGCCGGGTGGATGTGGCACCGCGGCGATTGGACGGTGTTTCTTCTCCTAAAATCCTGCCCTAAAAGCAGATATTGGGGTGGAGCGAGCCCTGCTCCTCAAACTGCCGGCGCCAGGGGTCTCAGTGCTGGATGGGCTCAGAGTTGCCCCTGGATTTGGTTCCCAGCCTGGTCTGGGTTTAACCAAAACCTGGCTTAGCACCATCCTGACCCCCTTGCAGCCGGCAGTGCTGCTCCTGAGCCTGGGGGAAACACTTCCCCCTGGTCCTGGTGGGATGAATGGCTCGTTAAAAGGAGATGGCGGGGGGGGGGGACACCTGGGTCCATGGATGGACCAACAGGACCATCCGAAACCCAACCGTGGCCAGTGGGTTCGCAACAGTCTTGGACTGCAGACAGAAGGAGCAGGAGTGATTGCGATTTCACGGTGTAAACTTTGCCGCTTGGTTAACGGTGGTTTGTTTTCCCCCCACGGAGCCAAAGTGCCAGCAGCTATGAGCGCCAATCCAGAGCCTGAGCCTCCAGCTTTTTTGCAATAAAAGCTGCAATTTCAGGCCGTAATTCGGCAGCGCTAACGGCTCCGGGTAGCGCAGCAGGAAATACCTGCTTCATGCGTTATTACCCAGGGCTGGGGTCCGCAGGGGAACCCCGGCTGCAAACTGGGAGCCGGCAGCACCTTTAATGTACATGAATGCCCAGTTCCCCTTTGGGAAATAACGCCCTGCTCCTGGGGGAGACCGAGACACATCCCGAAGCCTCGGTGCAGGAATCTGCGCTGTTTGCAGTTCGTCGTCTTGACCTTCACCAGCCGCTGCCAGCAAATATTTGCTGCTGAGCATCCGAGGGGGGGGACGAAGCGGAAAAACCTCTCCCCTTGCTGGCAAAGGCATTACTGCAAACCCCCCCTCTAGCTCCTGGGGCGTGGGTGTGCAGGGCTGGCTGCCTGTTTTGCAGGCAGCTGCCAGCCAGGACATCCTTCCTCCTGCTTGCTTGGCAGAGTCTGGCAGCTTTCATGGGGTGAATCCCCCCATGGGTCTCCAGAGTCCCTGCGGCAAGCAACCCGCCGGAAAGAAAGCGGAGCCGGGGATCTGCCGGTGCCGTGGGGTGGCTTTTGTTCCCGGCAGACGTCACAGTGTGCCGGCAGGGTCCCCGTTTCCCTGTTTATTCTGCAAAATAACACACAAACCCTTAGTCCTGGGGTTTGACAACAGCACAGGGGAGGGGTGGGCTCGGGGCGAGGGGTTGGAGATGGGGACAAGCAGCACCAGCCTGGGGGGACACGGTGAGTACGGCCCCCAAAAAGGGGGAATCAGTGTATCAGCTCACAGTGAGGGGTGGTTTCTCCGGTTCCCGGTCTGACCGTCCTTCTTCCTGCCTTGTCCTCGCAGACGTTCACAGCTTGGTGCAACTCCCACCTGCGGAAGGCTGGCACGCAGATAGAGAACATCGACGAGGATTTCCGCGACGGCCTCAAGCTCATGCTGCTTCTGGAGGTGATTTCAGGTCAGTCCCCCCGACTCCGTATTTTTGCTGAGCAGGACGTGTTGGTGTGACCTCTGTCGTGGTTTCAGCCCAGCCGGTAACAAAGGACCACGCAGCCGCTCGCTCACTCCTCCCGCCCCCCTCCGGTGGGATAGGGAGGAGACGGAGGAGAGAAAAGGAAAATAAAAAAAAAAAAAACAAAAAACCGGAACCTCGAGGGTTGAGATAAGGGCAGTTTACTGGGACGACACAAAAAAAAAGAAGTTACAACAACAACAACGGTGCTAATGAAAGAATATACAAACCGAGTGATGCACAGTGCAACTGCTCACCACCCGGAACCTGACGCTCCACCACTTCCCCCACCGAAAGTCGAGAGAGCTCCCCCCGGCCTGCTCCCCATTTATATACTGAGCATGATGGCACATGGTATGGAATAGCTCCTTGGCTAGTTCTGGTCAGCTGTCCTGGCTGTGCCCCCTCCCAGGTTCCTGTGAAAATTAACTATCCCAGCTGAACCCAGGACAACCTCCCGTCCCTCCTGCCTATCATCGTCGATGTCCCCTGTACCTGCGCTATTCAAAGTGTGCAGAAGAGTCCCTGCAAGGTTTATAAAGCGGCATTTGAGGATGGTGGTGGGTTTGTTGTTTTTTTTAATGTGCCAATATACCTCAAAGCAAGTCTTTTGTCCTGTGGCCTCACCTCCTAAACACTCATCCTCCTCCCATGTTCTTTCACTGTTAACGTTAAACAAAAAGCTTTAGTCCTGCTGGCTTCTCCTTTCCAGGGGAACGATTGCCAAAACCGGAGCGGGGAAAAATGAGAGTGCATAAAATCAACAACGTGAACAAAGCCCTCGATTTCATCGCCAGCAAAGGCGTCAAGCTGGTCTCTATAGGAGCCGAAGGTGAGTCTGGACCTCTGGCACGTCTCGGTGGCCCAATCCAGGCCACGGCGGGTAGCGGGAAAACTTGCCGGCTGGCACCAGCACCAGCTCCACCATGTCACCATGACCCACAGTCTCTGCCTGCTGCCCCGCAGCGTGACACCACGAGCTGGTGCGGGGACCTGACGCTGGCACCCGAACAATGTGCCAGCAACGCCTGCCTGCGCTTTGCCTGACTTTATGGCAGCGGGCACAGCGGGAGCTGGTATTTTGAAGGTGATATTACACACCCCGGGCGGCGGGTGAGTCACGGTGCTGGGTGGCGTACCCGGATCGTTGGCGTGGGTTTATCGCTGCGGCCGCGGACCCGTCCGCGGTTGAGTCAGCTGGGAGGCGTCGCCGGTCTCGCTGCTGCAGGGGAGTCCGTGCACGCCGACCGGGAAGTACCAAGCGAGTGCTGCTCGCTGCGTTGGAGCTCAGAGGTTAAAGGTGGCGCAGGCTCCTTCTCCAAGATCACTGCTATTTCGGGGATGCTGTTGCGCAACACAGTTTTGCTGGACTCATGAGAAAAGAGTGGCTCCTTCCAGCCCGCGCCTCAAGCCCGGATGAAGTGAGGCTTGCTAGGCAAAGTGTGAACTCCCCCCTCTCCTGTGGCGAGCTCTGGACACGCTGCAGGAGTTGTCCCAAGGTGTTTCGGTTGATTTTCAGCCTGTGGGCGGGGAGGTTTGACGATCGGTTGAAGGCTTGGCTTCCTCTAGGGCCCATCACACGGGTACCTGCTGCTGCCTTGACTAATTGCCATTGGTGATTGGGTCAAAAAAAAAAAAACCTCTAGAAAAGCCAAATATTTGCAGCTGCGTTGTTCCACGTCCTTCTGCCTGCTGTTCCCTTTGAGCCTTGCCCAGTGTTCGTACTGGCAGGAAAAGCATTATGGTTTAAAAAACAAAATTCCTCCCATTAGATGAGGATCTCTGATTTTCCTCAGTCACAGGGTTCTCCAGGGCCAGGCCAGCTCCCAACTCTGCCCCAGCTGTGTCAATTTGGTCCGTCCCCATGAAAATCAACCTGGGCAAACGGAGCAGAAAAAAACCTTTGCTTCAGTTTTTCTCCGGTTGCACATGAAGCAGAGCATGTCCTTTGCCTTGGGGAACAGGCTTGGCATCGCCTTTGCACCAAACACGTGGACATCGAAGAGTTCACATTGCAAACGCCAGCTTGACGTGGGAGAGGACGCGGCGCCGTCGCAGTCCTGCAAGCCGAGAGCCTGCCAGCTAAAGAGAAGCGGGTTAAACACCGGATTTAATTCCCTCCCTCCCTTGCTCTGAGGTCTCTGTGCTCCTCCCTGGGGCTGGGGGAGAGGATTTCCCGGTCTGCACAGCAGCCAGGACCGCTTGCCTTGGGATTTACTCGCTGCCGACAAAGCCCAAGGGCTGCCCCAGAGCTTTGGGGTGGTTTTTGCAGGGGACAGGGCCCCGTTTGGCAGCGGCTCACCTTGCAGAGCCAGTTTTTGAATAGGCTGGAAGACCGTGGCTCGCTCCAAGGTTATATCTTTGAAGTCTTGTCGGCTGGCGTCGCTTGCTTTGCTGGGGAAGACTGCCTGTTCCCGAAACCGGTGCGTGTTCCAACTGGTGCTGCATTAAAATACAAGATGCGTGGGTGTGGTGGTGGTTACAACAGCCATTTATCCACCAAAGTCTCCCACGCGTCAGCTGAATGGTCACTGCAGGCAACTGCTCCTTGAGTATCTTGGCTTAATCCCTCAACCTCCCCCCAAAACAAGCGCTTGGGTTGCTCAAGAGATGAGAAATGTCACATCTGATTGTTCAAGGAGATACCTTCCAGCCTCCCTGGCCAGGAGTGGGCCGGAGCTTCTCGGGAACCGTGGTTCAGTTCTCCTCGGTGGTTGAACGAGCTGTCCCATCAGCTTGGGATGCGGTGGGCTGCGGCAGGTCACCGTCCAGACCCGCTGAAGATGCAGCCGGCCCAAGGTCTGGCAGAGACGGAGCTGGGCATTAACACCACCATCGTGAAACTGGGTTTGCAAACGTTTATTTTGGAGGACGCTTGTTCCAATTCTGGACTTATTTGGTCACGAAAGACGTGGGACAAAGATCCGACATGTTGTGGGTGAAGAGCGAGCAGCACGTTATGGGATTGTCTCGTCGCTTCCGACATACCAGACAAAGGCGCGCAGCGAAATCAAAGCATGGGGTGGGTTGGGTGGCGAGCCCAAATCTGGGCTCTGGGGTGCTGCTCCGGCAGCTCCTGCCTGTTTCTCTGTACCCAAAGGCAAAGCAGGGAGGGGAAGAAGGAGCTGCCTGCATGCCAGTGGCATTCGCTGGCATCCTGCTCTGAAGATCTGACGAGCTCCTCGCCTGTCCTTGCGAGCTGCGAAGCAACCGATGTCTCTCTGGATGTGCTGGAGGGGCAGTCCTAGCGTTGGGCTTCCCGATGAGGTGCCGGAGAGCCGCAGACCTTCCCCGCTGGCTCCCTGCTCCCGCATCTCTTGGGGTTACCCTGTAGATGGGAAGGGACAGTGGCCGTCTCTGGCCGCGGGAAGCTTAATGTCTGTTTTTAACCTTTGGCTTTCAGAGATAGTCGATGGCAATGCGAAGATGACACTGGGCATGATCTGGACCATTATCCTCAGATTTGCCATTCAGGACATCTCAGTGGAAGGTAAGGGGCAGGGATACATGCACCACAGGCGGTATTGCACACCGAATCCACTTTCCGAATCTGCTGGCAAGGCTGCTCCGGCTGGTTTGTGAGCTGCCGTGTCCCTTTGCAGAAACCTCGGCGAAGGAGGGCTTGCTGCTGTGGTGTCAGAGGAAGACGGCTCCCTACAAGAACGTCAACGTGCAGAACTTCCACATCAGGTAACCCTCCTCGATGGCTGCCTCGGCTCTGAGATCCGCTCCTTATCCGGGCTGCCTTTCGCAGAGAGGTTTCCCAGGGTCAGAGGAAGATGCACAATTCATCTTGGCCCTTCTACTGTAAATTAGCGAACCAAGGAGGGGTGGACAAGAGGGATGTCAGGGGACCCATGTGTGTGAATTTAAGCCCTGCGCTGGCACAGGTATCTCACTCTCCCCTCCTCTCTTGCAGCTGGAAGGATGGTCTTGCTTTCAATGCCTTGATCCACAGACACAGACCAGAGCTCATCGAATACGACAAACTCAGAAAGGTAAAACTCAGTGGTAGTGCAGTCTCTTCTCTGCTGCTTTTCTCAACTAAAAACCGAGCTTTGAGCTGGTGGAGAAGCACGGCTGTCTGTCCACCCGTCTGCTTAACTGCCTCAGCAAGGTGTCTGGGCTCCCTGCAGCCCTCTTCATTAGCTCGTCTCCTCTCTCTAGGATGACCCCGTGACAAATCTGAACAATGCCTTCGAAGTGGCGGAGAAGTACCTGGACATCCCCAAGATGCTGGATGCAGAGGGTAAGCTCTCCGGGTGCTTCAAGCTGTAATGCGCTGCCGAAGGGTGACATTGTCCACATGCCATAAACATCCAGGTCCTTGATGGAAGATCCACTCCTTTGGGTGCCAAGGAAGCGTGCCAGCAGCCAACCTCGCTCAGAGCAGGGGAGGGGGGTGGTTTAACGTCAGGGTACCGTATTTAACACACTCTTCTGCCTGTACAGGTATATTTATCTGGCTTTTAAGCGCTGCTTGTTTGTGGGATTCCAGCCTAAAGAGGAGCTGGCTCCTAGGCACAGCGTGGAGAGCGAGCCTGGCTCGTGCCAGAGGTGGCGAACATCCCCCTCTCAGTCTAACCCTTGTTGTTCACTTGCAGACATTGTCAACACAGCTCGCCCCGACGAGAAAGCCATCATGACCTATGTGTCGAGCTTCTACCATGCCTTTTCTGGGGCTCAGAAGGTATCGGAGGCAGCTGTGTCCCATCTTGCTGTAACATTTCCGACTGCAGCATCCTACACTCATGCGACTTCTCTTTCAGATGGCCGTTTTGTCTCTTGTTAACTTGGGAACCAGGCCTCAGCTGGTTCACATGGGTTTAAAAAACCACTCGGCTTCCCCAAATCTGTCTGTAATGTGATGCTAGTGCAGCTGGGCCAAGGGGCTGGCAGAGCACCAGCCTGGCACTAACCTGGGGCAGAAAGGAGCTTCCTGAAGCTGCCTAATGAGTCTTGGGAGCTCAGATATATCTCAAAACGAAGCCTCAGCACTTTGCAAGAGGCTGAGCTATTAAGCAGGGGAAGCACAGCGGCAAAAATAACCCCATCAGCCAGCTCTGGTTTGGATCCCAGGTCCCAGCAAGTGCTTGTTCCCCTCCGCTGCATGCCCGAGGGGGGTTGAGGATTGCCGTGCTGCTTCTTCACCCTCTCTCCTCCCTTTCTCTCTGCGCAGATATTGTAGGCACTCTCAGGCCCGATGAGAAGGCCATCATGACATACGTTTCCTGCTTCTACCACGCTTTCTCGGGTGCTCAGAAGGTGAGCTTTGCTGGGTGGAGCTGCGCGCTTGGGTCGAGCCGCTACTAACATCGGACCTTCGGTCTCCCGAGGGTTGTTGCACTGCTGCACGGCTTCTGGAAGCATAAAAGCGGGGCTGGCTTTAGCTCCGCTTCACTCGGGAAAAGGGCAAAGCATAAACTCCTGTCCAGGAGGAGAACTGGGCCAGCTCCTGCACTGGAGAAGTCTTTCCAGGCTTAGCGTAGCTGGGCTTTTGTCACCGTACGGGGCAGGAGGTAACCTGGGTAAACCGAAAACAGCCCGAGTCCTGGTTTGCACCATGACCTGGGTTTCTGATGCATCTCTTCAGCGCAATCCAGGCTTGCGAGAGCTCGAGGCGATGTCTTAAATCAGCTTTACCCGAGGGCTTGGGGAGAGGGGGGGCTGGTGTTCCCTCCAGCCCAGTCTGAGACCTTCGTTAGGGAGACTCGTTAGACCAGCACTCAGAGCCAGGCATGAAATCCGTCATCGTGTCAGGGTGCTGCCTGTCACCGTGGGGTGCCTGGGGAGGGCTCCTGACCTACCTCCCTGCTCAGCACCATCGCTCAGCTGCCCTTTCCTTTCCTTCCTTCCTAAACATCTCACATTAGACCCAAAAGCGGGGTGGCTCGCAGCATGGCGGGTGCGTTTTAAGAGACATTGCTGTTTCGGGCGGATTAGCGATTACCGTTTTGTGCTAATCAGAGGGATTCGGGAAGAGAGTGAGCCTTTCAGACGGCTGGTGGCTGAGAAAGCCATCGGCATGCGAAGAGCTGGGGCTGAACCTCAGCTTGTGTGGGAGCAATCCAGGTCTTGATCCGCACAGCTGAATTGTGGTCAGAGCCCCCCGAGTGTGGCCGGTGCCGAGCTCTCGAGGACGGCTGTCCCACGGCACGGGCTGCCACTGCTGCCCACGGCTTTGGGAAGCTGCTGTCCCAAAAGGGGGTAAACCCAAAAGGCAGAGACCCCGTCTCTGCATGGCTCCACCACCGACAGCTGCTCTGCAGGCGCTGGCATTGCAGGTTTTACACCGACTGGAGGTCCTGCGCAGCTGCGGGATGGTTAGTGAAGGTTGGGGTTAGTTTTCTGGCTGTGTGAACCCCCCTGCAGCAGCAGCCTGCATCTGGAGCACTGCAAATCCCAACCTGGCCGGTGGTTTTTATTCTTGTTGGTCCGCTCCCGGCCGGCGTGCCCTCCTCATCAGCTGGCCTCGATTAGCTGCGGGAACACGTGCTGTTTTCTTCTGCGCCGTGCTGGGAGGCAGCAGCGCCTGGCTTCGGCGGGGACCGTGGCTAACGTGGTTAAGCCGCACCCGGGGCAGCAGGAGGAGCAGCCCAGTGCCGCATCCCATCTCCCTCCTGCCTTTTCCCTGGGTTTCAGACCTCCGATGCCTAGCTTTTCTCTTTTTATTTATTTATTTTTACTTTTCCCCTGTGGCGACTCGTTTTTCCTCTTCCCCATCCTTCTGTAGACCCTCTCCACTATTTCTGTTGATGTCTGGCTTTCAACTCCTCTTCTTGGACTCTTTCTGTGCTGCCTACCAAGGTACTCGATCCCCCAGGCTTATCTTTTCTGCCTCCTCCTCACCCTCCCACCCAGTGTAGAGAGGATCTGCCTTCATGGAAGAGCAGAAGACCAAAGGATGGTGCTTAGAGATGGGTAACAAAAAAAACCCAAACAAAAAACAAAAAAAAGAGGAGCAGCCTGGGTGTGATGGGCTTTTCTCCCACTCCATGGAAAGCAGTGCCCGACCCCAGCAGGGCAGTGAGCCTCCAGACAGAGAGCAGGGAAGGAAAAACACCGGGGCAGCACAGGTCTCGCTCGTGACAGTAGCACGCTCAGCGTGGCCACAGGCTTCGGGGCTCCGGCACTCGAAACCCGAGTTTGCCTTGTCCATGAAGCTGTTGGTAAGGTTTGACCCGCGATGCTCGTGCGGAGGTAGCGATGCTGGAGCTGTGCTGGAAGCCGCCCATGATGGTCTTGGGGAGCCTGACTTTCTGCAGCCTCGAAGCCGGGCTGCGTCTCCCCTGCACGGTGCTCAGAGATCCTCTGCACCCAGCCGGGCTGCCGGGGGGGGATGCTCTGCGGCTCCCAAATACCCCAGGCCAATCGGAGCGCTGCTCCAGCAGAACGGGTCCGGTTGGGATGGGGACATGCGGGTTGGGGCACCGCAGCTTTCCGCAGCTCTGAATCCTTCCTTGTGCTTCTCTTCCCCTCCAGGCTGAGACCGCGGCAAACCGCATTTGCAAAGTGCTGGCTGTCAACCAGGAGAACGAGCACCTGATGGAAGACTACGAGAAACTCGCTTCTGACGTAAGCCACCCGGCCGCCTTGTCACCGGTGGCGTTGGGGGGACCCGTGCCCCCTAAAACCATCCTCCCTCTGCCGTTCTCCACCTCCCACCCATCAAATCCCATTCCCCCCAACAGCTGCTGGAGTGGATCAAGCGTACCATCCCTTGGCTGGAGGACCGCAGCCCGCAGAAGACCATACAGGAGATGCAGCAGAAGCTGGAAGACTTTCGCGATTACCGGCGCGTCCACAAGCCCCCCAAAGTGCAGGAGAAATGCCAGCTGGAGATCAACTTCAACACCCTGCAGACGAAGCTCCGGCTGAGCAACAGGCCTGCTTTCATGCCCTCTGAGGGGAAGATGGTCTCGGTGAGCAGCTCCTGGAGCATCCTGCGCTGACGGGGGGAATAGAGCTGGGACACCAGGGGGTGATGAGGTGGGAGCGGGGGTCCAAGCGTTCTGAATACTGTGGGTGAGAGCATGGAAGCTGGAGCTGCTCTCCTGTGCTCCCAGAGGGGTTTTGGGGATGGATTCCTCTTCAGCTTCTCCCAAAACCCGCGCTGATGTAAGACGGTGCTCCCAAACTGGCCAGAACAGCTTTGGAGGGGCACGTGCCTCTGCTGCCATCGGTGTGGGGAGGAGGGGACCCCGCTGCTGGCAGCGGTGACAATGAGGAGCTGGGGAAAAAACAGTCATTCCCACCCTGGCGGACCCCTGAGCCCAAGGCCCCTCTGCCTTGTCCCCAGGACATCAATAACGGCTGGCAGCACTTGGAGCAAGCTGAGAAGGGCTATGAGGAATGGCTGCTGAACGAGATCAGGCGGCTGGAGCGGCTCGACCACCTGGCCGAGAAGTTCAGGCAGAAGGCGTCTATCCACGAGGCCTGGACCGAAGGTAGTGGGTTGGGGGGGCACTTTTAGGTGGCGGGGGGGATGGGAAGGTTTTGCTTCCATCGCAGGCGGGTCACCCTGAGAGTGACGAAGCTCTCGGAAAGCGCCTTGACCCTATTAAAATCCGCGAGCCGCCCTCCTTCTCCGGGAGCGGGACGGACCATCCATGCTGTGGACTGCGGCAGCGGGGCCAACGTGGTGGCGAGCTGCTGGTGTGAGCAACCAGGGTCCCTGTCCACTTTCCCTGCTCGAAGAGCAGCACGTCTCGGAGATGCTCTTTGTTATTTCAGGGTTTCTGGATACGTATCAGCTTGGGCAGGGGGAAAAAGCTGTTTGGGGTCCGCCTCGGTGCCTCTCCCAGCGCATTCAGAGGGGGACAAAGTGTCAGCCCCGCCAGGGAGGTGACAGCCCTCGCTCCTCTGTCCCTAGGCAAGGAAGCCATGCTGAAGCAGAAGGACTATGAAACCGCCACCCTGTCGGACATCAAAGCCCTCATCAGGAAGCATGAAGCCTTCGAGAGCGATCTGGCAGCACACCAGGACCGCGTGGAGCAGATCGCGGCAATCGCGCAGGAACTCAAGTACGTCTCCGCACCCTCGAATACCCCGGGGACCCTGGGACGCTCTGAGCTTTGGCCCCTTCCTCCCCTGCTCTCTGCAAAACCTTTTGTACCGGGGGTCTCACGGCAAAACCCGGACCGCGGCTCACCTCCGAGCGCCGCGCCGGCGGCTGCCTCCTCTGCACAGTGCCCCTATTGTTCTGCCCGTCCCTTCCCCCTCCTGTTTTCTCCACTGCTAGAATACGGTTATTGTAAGGCAGCCCGGGCAGCCCGGCTCTTTTTTTTTTTTTCTTTTCCCCAGTCAGATAAACTTGCACACAATTAGTACACTGAAAGCCAAAGGCAGGGCCAAGCCATGAATGGAGCCCTTATTCCAGTGGCCCGAGTCACCGACAACCGGGAAACGGGGACACGCGGCTGGGGAGCATGGAAAACGCCGCAGCGAGGAGCGAGGCGGGAGCTGAGGAGCCGTGGTGGCTCAGGCAGGAGCCGGTCTTGTGCGCGCCGGGCTTTTAATGAGCCCCGGTGTCGCCATCGGCAGAGCTTGCCCTGCTCGCCGCCTCAGCGGGGGCTCCGAAAGCCACTGGAAGGGCCGCTCGTAGTCGAGCGCGTCCCTGCGTCGGGATGTGGCTGGCAGTGATGTGGGGGGGCTTAGCCCATCCCGAAGCGGCTCTCGTGGTCCCTTCCAGCCCCAAACTCTGCACCTGCCCCCCCCCCCCCGTCTCCTCACCCTGCTGCGTTTCTTCCCCCTGCTAAAGCGAGCTGGATTACTACGACTCGCCCAGCGTGAACGCTCGGTGCCAGAAGATCTGCGACCAGTGGGATGTTCTGGGCTCCTTGACACACAGCAGGAGAGAGGCTCTCGAGGTAAGGACAACCCGTCTCCTTGCTGGCTCCCTGCCCCAGATGGGGACGGAGGGGACAAGGCCACCATGGTGGGAGGGGTTTCCTCTGCTCCTAACTCCTCCCGGCCACGTGCAGAAAACAGAGAAGCAGCTGGAAACGATCGACGAGCTGCACCTGGAGTATGCGAAGAGGGCGGCCCCCTTCAACAACTGGATGGAGAGCGCCATGGAAGACCTTCAGGACATGTTCATCGTCCACACCATCGAGGAGATCGAGGTAGGAGGCTGCGGGAGGAGAGCTGCAAAGGCTCTGTAGCCTTCAGCTTTCTACAGAGATGTTTGCCTCCTGTTTTGAGATGGCTGCTTGGCCGTTTCTCGTGCGAGCTCTGGGGTCTGCAAGATCCAGGGAACTTCTCTTGGGGGGAAGGATGAGCTGGTATAAAATCACTCTCACAGCAGCTCCCCAAACCTGGCCCCAGGCTCTAACCCCGATCCCGTCTCCTGCAGGGACTCATCGCTGCTCACGACCAGTTCAAGTCCACCCTGCCCGACGCCGACAAGGAGCGTGAGGCCATCCTGGGCATCCAGAGGGAAGCACAGCGGATCGCGGACTTCAACAGCATCAAGCTCTCTGGGAACAACCCCTACACCTCTGTAACCCCACAAATCATCAACTCCAAGTGGGAACGGGTAAGTGCCTCCTCCAGCATCAGCACCACGTGTAGCCGAAGCCCCGGTGAGGCCATCTGTTAGTGTGCCAGCAGATAATAATGAAGGGATCGTCTGTGAGGCTGTAGCTCCTGCTCCCTCCACAGCCAGACGCTCCACAAGCTCCTTCCCCTTGTGCCTGGAGCACCGTGGGTTTTCACGGCTGTGCCTTTCCGTAGCCGTCTTTCCGAAATACCTCAATCCCCACTGCCCGAGCAAAGGTTTGTCCCCGCTGCCATGTGCGCCCACGGCTCTTCCAGCGCCATCCCCTTCTCCTCGCAGGTCCAGCAGCTGGTGCCGAAGAGGGACCATGCCTTGCTTGACGAGCAGAGCAAGCAGCAATCCAACGAGCATTTACGTCGGCAGTTCGCCAGCCAGGCCAACATCGTGGGGCCCTGGATCCAGACCAAGATGGAGGTGAGGGCTTGGCCGGCGCCGGAGAGGGGCGGCTGGCAGCGGTTATCCCGGCGGCTGGTGGGCTCTGCCGGAGCCGGAGTGCCATCTGCCGTTCAGAGGGCTGGGGAAGGCAGAGCCGCAGCCTCGGAACCTCCCTTTGGAGCGAGAGCTGCCCCGTGTCTGCATTGCCCCGGCTCCAAAAAAGAACGGAAAGCGATGAATCCGTTGATAAAATCAGCCCGGTGCACCCCGGGGCTCGTGCTTAGGCTTGCTAGCAGCCGTCAGCCCTCCGCGTCGGGCATGGACGGATGGATGGGTTGGTTCAGAGCTCGTGGCATTGCTCCTGGCGTGCCCGATCCTGACTGGACCCCGCTGGGGTTGTTTTCCCCCTCTCCCCACCTTCCAGGAGATCGGGCGTATCTCCATCGAGATGAACGGCACGCTGGAGGACCAGCTCAACCACCTCAAGCAATACGAGCAGAGCATCGTGGACTATAAACCCAACATCGACCTGCTGGAGCAGCAGCACCAGCTCATTCAGGAGGCGCTGATCTTCGACAACAAGCACACCAACTACACCATGGAGGTGGGTTCCCTTCGCCCGCCCAGACTCGAGGATGGTGAAGGGAGAGCTTGGAGCTTTCCTTGTAGAGCTGAGCCAGGCTTCAGCTCTCTCCCTCCTGGTGCGCCCAGAGGGTTCGGTGACACCCAAAGGTGCCCTCTCCCTTCTAGTTGGAGCCTTCCAAAGCCTGGGCTTGAGTCGGGGTGCTGGGGTGTCACCGGTAGCTGCTTCCCATCCAGTGACTCCTGCTTCCCTGACCGCAAGAGTCACCGTCAAATGGCGGCACGCCTCAACTCGGCAAGCCGGGTTGTCCCTTCCCCGAGACCCTCACCCCTCCTCTCGCCCTCCAGCACATCCGCGTGGGCTGGGAGCAGCTCCTCACCACCATCGCCCGCACCATCAACGAGGTGGAGAACCAAATCCTCACCCGCGACGCCAAGGGCATCAGCCAGGAGCAGATGCAGGAGTTCAGGGCTTCCTTCAACCACTTCGACAAGGTACGGGGGCACCTCGAGCGCGCCGGGGCGGTGCTGCCAAAACCTGCCTTCGCGTCTCGGCTGTCGGCTTCCCCTCGGGGCGGGTGGTGCAGAGGGAGCTGACGTGCTGGCCCTGGTCGTGTCCCCCCACACACAAAGCCGCTGCTGCTCTTTCGGAGGAGCAAGACCCACGGGATTATTTCCCTCCCCGGTGCCGGGACGCAGCCCTAGGATGTGGTGGGGGTGACAGAGCCCTGCTTTCAGCCTCCCCCAGGCAGCAAAGCCAGTGTGCCTTCCACTAACGGCGTGTCTCTCCCCCTCCCCCCCCCCCCCCCGCCCCGGTGCATGTCTCCGGCCCCCCGTTCCCCCCCTCGCCCTTGACGGCTGGCATGGCTTCCCCCCATGCCGCGGTGCAGGACCACGGCGGTGCCCTGGGACCAGAGGAGTTCAAAGCCTGCCTCATCAGCTTGGGATACGACGTGGAGAATGACCGACAGGTACCCAGCCTCGCCGCCCCGCGGCCGCAGACGCCATTAACCTCTCTCCTTTCTCTCTTCCTCCCCATCCCGTGGTCTTCCTCCCCTTCCACGCTCCTCCGCCCACGTCCATGCTGGATTTCCCCCTGCGACCTCCCTCCCCTGTCGACTGCCAAAAACGCCTTCTTTAACTGAATCTCTGCCTCTCTCTCTCCTCCCTTCCTCCCTGCCCTCCTGGGTTTTCCTTCCTCTTCCTCTCCGTCTCTGCATGCGCTCTCCGTCTCTGCCCTCTGTGGCCGGCTCTCTCTCCTCTTCCTCCTCTTCACCCTCTCGGAGTAGAAGCGCACGGGAAGCATGGACACCGATGACTTCCGAGCTCTCCTTATCTCCACGGGATACAGCCTGGTACGCTATCTGCTATTTCCCCCCTTTTTTTTTCCTCACTTTTTTCCCTTTCCGATCTTCTTTTCATTGCCTGCGAACCTCCGGGGCTGGCGCACACTGCAGGGCGGGTGGGAGAGGGCTGCGGGCCGGAGGGGACGGTGCCGAAAGCCGGGAACGACGCCGGGCGCTTCGTTTGTGCCATGGTGATCCCTGACGACTCGGGAGATTCCCTTCCTGTGCGGCTGTAGATGGCGGAGGGGTCTCACGGTGGGCTTGAGCCAGGTCTGGCGGCCATCTCCGAACGCCGGAGAGCCTGGCAAAGGTCCGGTGCGCCCTCCTCTCACGGTGGTCCCCCTCCCACCAGGGCGATGCCGAATTCAACCGGATAATGAGCGTCGTCGATCCCAACAACAGCGGGATCGTCACCTTCCAAGCTTTCATCGACTTCATGTCCCGGGAGACCACCGACACGGACACGGCTGACCAAGTCATCGCCTCCTTCAAAGTCCTGGCCGGGGACAAGGTGAGGCACGGCGGGGCGACTGGCGACGGGGGTTGTCCCCGCGGTCTGTGGATGCTCATCTCTTTTCCCCCCACTCCACCCCAGAACTACATCACGGCCGAGGAGCTGCGGCGAGAGCTGCCCCCCGACCAGGCGGAATACTGCATCGCCCGCATGGCTCCTTACCAGGGCCCCGACGCCATCCCCGGAGCCCTGGACTACAAGTCCTTCTCCACGGCGCTCTACGGCGAGAGCGACCTCTGAGCCCGGCCGCCACGGCGGCGGCGGCACCGGCGGCACCAAGCGCTGGCGCTTCCCGGCAGGAGCCAAGCCCCCATTTGGGTTTTTGTTTTTTTCTTCCGTGCTCTGCATCCACACACACACACACACACACCGACACCGGCTGTTCCCTCCAGCCGCGGGGTCTCCCCGGGGAGGGGATCACAGAAAAAGCCGCGGCCGCCCCACCATCCGGTTATTGCGTATTATACCGACCACGTACCTATGCAATGATTTATTTTGGGGTCTGTTGTTTTGGTTTTTTGTTTTTTTTTTTTTTTTCACTTCGCTCTGCGGGGAGGGCAGGCTGCGAGCTGGCGGGGAGTGGGGGGGGTTCTCACCTTTTAGTCGCTTCGGGTTTCTTGGCAGGGGAGCAGGGAGTCTCAGCGCGCCTGGCAGCTCTGGCTCAGATGGTTATTTTTTTTAATATAAACCCCTTCTATTTTTTCAACTGACGGAACAGGACGGCCGACGGCCGCTGGCATGTTCAAAGGGAGACCCCTCCTCCTGCCCTGCCTCTGCCCTCTCTTAATTTATGCCTCTCCGTAGCAGAAAATCCGAACGGGGTCTTTGCGGAACTGGCGTCGGCCCCTCTGCCCCAGCTCGGGGGGGGGGGGGTCTCACCCCAGCGCAGCCCCCTCCCCAGCACGTCCCTCCCACCTTGGAGCAGGTTTTTCTGAGGACCAAAAACCTAAAAAAAAAAAGCAAAGACGAAAAAAAAAAAAAGCCTGATCTTCTAAAATTTAAATGAAAGCCAGAAGGTTCCTATTTACTTTATTAACTTACGGATTTATTATATAAATATATATTCACCTAGCAGCATATATTACCGGTTTTCTTTGTCATGTAATTAAAATATTGCTGATAACTGTTAATGACGGAGACTGTACCATTCCTCACTGCTGTTGTCCCTCCTGTCCTGGGCCAGGGGAGCACAGGGCCCCCCCCCCCCATGGCCGGGACCCCCCCGGGGCCGCCACCGGCTTCACCCACCTCTGCTTGAGTCTGTTCGGAGGATCCTGGGGCACAGGACAATAAAAGGTGTCAGATTTTTAAGGGCAACGAGGTGCATCTTTCTCCTTCTGGGTGGCTCTGCCGGGGGGAGTATGAGGCAGGCAGTGTCCGGCCCCAAAATCCCAGTAATTTGGCTCAAAAGCCCTTAGGAAGCAGGACCCTCCCAGGAAGGTTTCTATCCTGGTTTTTTTTGCGATTACGGCTGAAATGGAGCAAAAAAAACCCTGGCCAGCAGATCCGGAGGGGCAGGAGCTGCTGCCACATCCCGGCTCTGCCCCACAACTGCCGGGGGTCCCGGCCCCACGGCCAGCTGCCCTTGGGGCAGGTGCTGGGGCAGCTCATGGTCACCATCATCCCGTGTCCCTCCCCCTGCAAGGAGCGGCTGTCACGGGGACGGGACCGTGGGGCTGGGATGGGGACAGCACCCTAGGGATGGGGACAGGACCGTGGGGGTCAGGACCGTGGGGACGGTTTTAGGGGGTCATCATGGGGGGCCATGGGGCTGGGGGGGGGGAACGGGACACACAAGACCATGGAGCTCAGCACTGCGGGAAGGTGATTGAAAGGTGACAGTGGGGCTGGGACCAGCCCCAGCAGGGCCCCAGCTTGTTCTGGGGGGTCCTGGGGACAAGGTTATGGGGTGGGGTGGGGCTGGGGGGGAGCTATGGGGCAGCAGCAGGCAGTGATGGAGGCACACACGTGAAAGCAGCTTTATTGGGGTCAGCGCTGGGTGGTGATGGTGGTGCCAATGGCCCCGGCCAGCACCCATGGGGGGGGGCGCTGGAGAATGGGCTATGGGGCAGGCCATGAGCCAGGCTATGGGGCCAGCTGTGGGACTCAGAAGTGGACGTAGGAGAGGATGATGTCACCCTCCACCTCCAGTGTGTCGACATGGGGTCCCAGGGGCAGGTGGTGGGAGAAGTTGCAGAGTGGCTGCCCCTTGGCAAACACCTTGAAGCAATGGTTCCCACAGCAGATGGAGAGCTGGGGGGGTGGGGAGAGTGGTCGTGGGCAATGTGCACCCTTGTGCAAGGCGTGTCCTCATGCGACACCAACACCCACCCACATGCAACACCTGCCTGGTGCAACACCCGTCCTCCTGCCCTGTGGGTCTTCATGCAACATGAACCCTTATGCAACTTCCATCCATGTGTGATGCTCACCCTCCTGCAACACAATCCCCTCATGCAATTGATCCCCTCCTGCTCGTGCAGCACCCACCCACATGTGACACCCATGCTTGTGTGTGTCCTCTCCTGTGCACTCACGTCAAAGTAGCAGCTGCGCTGGAAGGGGTTGTGGGGCAGATCCTGCTCCTCTGCCCCCCAGACACCGACACCCCCCCACTCCCCAGCAGGCTGTTGCGTACCACCACCCCCTTGCCCAGGTGCAGGTTCAAGTGCAGCAGCATGCCCCAGGACCCGCCCACAGGTTGATGTGGAACCTGGGGGGGGGGGGTGGTGACAGTGGGGGGTCAGGGTGCTCTGGGTGCTGGGCACCCCAGGGAAGGGGGTGGGGGTCCCTCCCCCCCATTACCTTTCGGCATCAGGGGAGAATGAAGCCCTTCACTACAATGATTTTCTTGGGGATGAGCTTCCCCCCCGGATGGTGGCCACGAAGGGCACAGGCTGGGGATGGGGACAGGACACCCCCCCCCCACCCAGCCACCCTGTGTCATGTGTGTATCCCCCAGCCGGGCCGCCCCCCCCCCCCCCCCCCCCCCCCCCACCGGGTGAAGGGTGGCTGTGGAAGAGGAGAGAGTGTCAGTGGGGGACAGGGGGTCTGGGCGGTGCCCTCCTCTCCCCCCCCCAGCACTCACTGGCAGGTTGCTATGATGGTAGGGGATGGTCTGCGGCCTGTCCTGGGGGGGGGGGGGGGGGGGGGGGGGGGGCAAAAAAACATCTGGGTCCTCTCCAGGGTGACACCCCCCACCCACCCCCCACCCCCCCCGCCCCCCAGGACTCACTGGCATGGTGGGAAGATATATGTATGTTCCCTGTGGAGAGATGGGGCAGAGGTGAGGATGGGGGGGGGGGGGGGGGGGGGGTAGGAGGGATATGGGGATCGGGGGGAGGTGTTGGGAGGCCAGATCCCCTGATTCCATCCACCCCCCCCCCCCCCCCCCCCGTGTACCCCTATAACCCCTTGTGTGCCCACATATCCCCTTTGGGACCCCCCCCCCCCCCATATATCCCCTGTATGCCCCTGTATCCCCCTTTGGGACCCCATATATCCCCTGTGTGTGCACATACTCCCCTCTGGGATTCCCTATAACCCCTTGTGTGCATGTATATTTCCCCCCCCCCCTTTGGAACTCCATATCTCTCCTATGTGTGCATGTATCCCCCTCTGAGACCCCATATAGCCCCTGTGTGTGTACATGTACTCCCCTTTGGGTCTCTATATACCCCTGCATGCCCATATATCCCTCTCTGGAATGTCCATATGCTACTGTGTGTCCATATACTCACCCTTTGGGACCCCCCCATATACTCCCTACATGCCCATACATCCCCTTCATTGCCTTTTGAAGCCCAATGTATCCCCTGTGTGCCCATGCAGCTCCCTCTTTGGAATGCCATATACCCCTTTGGGACTCCATATACCGCCTGTGCCCTTATGTCCTCTTTTGGAACTCCATATATGCCCTGTGAGCCCCTATCTCCCCATTTGGGACTCCTTATATCCCCTTTGGGACCACATATATCCGCCTAGGAACCCCATATATGCTCTGTGAGCCATTATATCCTCCTTTGGGACCTCATATACCCTCTGTATGCACATATATCCCCCTTGGAGACCCCATATACCCCCAGTGAGCCCCTATAGCCCCCTTGAGACCCCCTATACCAGCAGAGCCCACCACCCCCCTCCCCCATCCCCGCACCCGGTAGGGTGACAGTGATGATGAGCTCGAAGGGGGTCCCAGGCATGAAGGGGTGGAGGTTGTGGCACTGCTCTGGCCCCCACTGCCCCCCCATGGCGGCTGTTCAGCACCGCCTGCCCCTCTGTCCCAAACGGGGGTTCAAGTGCAGCACTAGGTCAGCCCCTCCCCTGCCCCACTCACCAGGTTCACATGGAACCTGCAATGGGGGAGGGCACATCCATCCTGCTGTCCCTCCAGCCCTGCATCCCCCCTGCTCCCCGTCACCAGCAGCCCTCCATCCCCCCCCCCCGCATCCCCCTCACCAGGCTCGCCCCAAACCTGAGAGGACACGCAGCCCCCCCCCACCTGTCACCCATCCCCCAGGCTGTGCCCATGTCCCCTCCATTTCCCCCTGTGCCCCCCCCATGTCCCCCTCCCATGTCCCCCTGTGCCCCTCGTCCTCCCCCATATCCCCCATATCCCTTCCATGTCCACCATATCTCCCTGTGTCCCCCACCTCCTCCCACCCATGCACCCAAGAGGGTGCACATGTGCATGCAAGGGGACAGCAGACCCCCACCCCCCATGTCCCTAGGGTCCCAGTATCTGTCAGCGTGGGGGGATATAACACCTTGCACATAGATGGTCATGCCAGGCCAGAGCCCCCCCCCCATCACAGAGGCCACATATGGCAGTGGCTGGGGGAGGTGGGGGGGAGCATGAGGTCAGCAGGGTCCCCACCATGTCCCTGGGGGGGACAGGGACAGGACCCCAACCCCTAGGTCCCCATCCTGGGGGGGGGGGGGTGACAGGACCTCCAGGGATGATACCAACCGGGTTGTAGGCGGGCTGGTAGCTGGGCACAGGGACGAAGGCCATGGTGACAGTGATGCCGGTGCCAGGCTGGATGCGGAGCCCACAGGCGCCAGGACTTTTTTATAGCCCCAAATCTGAGGTAGGGCCCCTACCCTGCCCCACCCAGACACGTGGGTTCTCACACCAGCTCGGGGTGGGGGGGTACAGCCCAGACCCTGGGGCCTCAAACCTGGGGGGGGGGCTGACCCACCCTCCTGGGTGCTTGGGGTTCCCCCATTGGTTTGGGGGGACCCCTTTGTGCCCCCCACATCCACCCCAGGAGGGCAGGTCCCAGGTGGTGGAGGCAGGGTGGGGTCCAGGCTTTGCTCGGTCTGCAGCATGCTCATGTTCCAGGTGGCCTGGGGACAGGGATGGGATGGGGATGGGACACTCTGGGGGTCTAAGATGTCCCTCGGTGTCCTGGTTTCAGCTGGGATAGAGTTAACTGTCTTCCTAGTAGCTGGTACAGGGCTATGTTTTGAGTTCAGTATGAGAAGAATGTTGATAACACTGATGTTTTCAGTTGTTGCTAAGTAGTGTTTAGACTAAAGTCAAGGATTTTTCAGCTTCTCATGCCCAGCCAGCGAGAAAGCTGGAGGGGCACAAGAAGTTGGCACAGGACACAGCCAGGGCACCTGACCCAAACTGGCCAAAGGGGTATTCCATACCATGGGACGTCACATCTCATATATAAAACTGGGGGGAGTGGGGGCGGGGGGGATCGCCGCTCGGGGACTAACTGGGCATCGATCGGCAGGTGGTGAGCAATTGCACTGCACATCATTTGTACATTCCAATCCTTTTATTATTGCTGTTGTCATTTTATTAGTGTTATCATTATTAGTTTCTTCTTTTTATATTCTATTAAACCATTCTTATCTCAACCTGTGGGTTTTGCTTCTTTTTCCCCGATTTTCTCCCCCATCCCACTGGGTGGGGGGGAGTGAGTGAGCAGCTGCGTGGTGCTTAGTTGCTGGCTGGGGTTAAACCACGACACTAGGGGACAAAGACGGGCACAGGGATGGCAACAGTGTGGAGACAGGGACGTCATCACAGTCAAGGAGGGGGAACAGGGACGATGAGGGAGGGAGCGTGGCAGCCTTTTGGGGCCGGGAGTCCCGGCAGGAGGGGAGGGGACCGCTCACCACCTAACAGAGGCTCTTGGGAACAGGGTGGTCCTGTGAGCAGAGCAGGTTCACCTTGGTGCCCTGCACAGCCACGGGGCTCCGGGCTGCGATGGCAGTGGCCACTTCCAAGGCTCCCTGCAGCAGCGTCTCCTTATCGGCAAACACCCGGCTGCGGGCAAGAGAGGGGCTGCCAGTGGGGACGGGCACCCCAAGGGGTGCACTGGGGACAGCCCCAAGGACAGGGTCACCTCCCAGGGGTGGTGGTGGGGGGCTGCAGTACCTCACCAAGCTGGAACTCTGCGCTTCAGGGGCCATTATCTTGTGGGTGGTGAAGGCCAGTTTGTTGATGAGACTGCAGGGGGGTTTGTGGGGTGAGACAGGGTCCCCTTGAAGTCCCCTCCCCTGCCACCAGCCCCGCCGGTGTCCCCCTCCCTGGCATCCCCCCACCCACCTCTGGCTACCCATGATCTTCGGGAGATGCTGCAGGGTGCCCACGTCAGCCACCAGCCCGATGTCCACCTCCTGTGGGCATGGGGACACGCGAGGGGGCACAGGGACGTCCAAGGAGACACGGGGACGTGGGGGGGGGGGTATGGGTGCAGTAGAGGATGTCACAGGCAGAGATGAGATCAACACCTGCCAGGAAAAGACCCCGAGCCAGTGGTGGGGGAGACCCCAGCCCGGCCCCCCCCCCCCCCGTCCCAGTCCCAGCTCACCTGCGCCGACGCAGGTGCCATGCACTGCTGTGATCACTGGCTTCGGGCACTGCAGGAGAAATGGGCATCGGGGGGGGTTGGGGAACAGTCTCTCCCCCCCCATCCATCCATCCATCCATCCAACCTTCTCCAGCACCGAGAAGGTCTCCTCGTACTCGCAGATCTTCCGGCGCAGGTTCCAGGCCTTCCTGGCCCTGTCCTCGCCCTCCACCATCATGAACTCGCTGCCCATCCCCATCAGGTCAATCCCTGCCTGGGGCCATGCCATCACCCATTCCTGGTTGGGGTGCAAAGCCCCCCCGAGCCCCCCAGCCAGGGCTGAGACACCCCCAGGCCTCCTGGTGATGCTGAGATGCCCCTGATCTCCCCTGGCTGGGGCACAGGTACCCCAAATACCCCCACCCAGGGCAAAGTTACCCCCAATCCCCCTTGGCTGGGGTAGAGATACCCCCAGTTCCACCCAGCTGGTACCAAGATGCTCCCAGTCCCTCCCAGATGGGTCAAGATCCCCCCCCCCATTTCCCCTGCTGGGGCTGAAACAACCCCCCAATTCTGAGATCCCCCCCAAATGAGCCAAAATCCCCGACCCCCCCCACCAGCCGTGAAAATCTTCCCAGCACCTGAGATGACAATGGCATGGCAGGACAAGTCCTGGCCAATATCCTGGAAGCACTCTACCATCTCCCTGTGGGAACGGGGACAGCTGGGGATGGGGTCTGGGGGGCCATGGGGGAGTCCCTAAGTGCCCCCGTTACCTCCAGAACGTCATGTTCATGGCGTTCCTCTTCTCAGGGTGGTGGAGCTCCACGTGCAGGATGCGGTCCTGCTCCAGCATCACCCGCAGCATCTCAAAGCTGTGGCCGGGCAAGCACCACTCTTCCGTCTCCGCCAACATCAGCCGAGCCAGCACCCGAAGTGCTGCGGCACCCAGCCTGTCACTGGGGCACTGGGACCCACTGGGGAGGGACTGGGAGTCCCTGGGGAGGGGCAGGGACCCACTGGAGAAGGGCTGGGGGCACTGGGATGCACTGGGGAAGGAGTGGGAATACCCAGGGAGGGACTGGGAGTTGTGGGAGAAGAGCTGGGGGCACTGGGACCCACCAGGGAGGGACTGGGAGTCCCTGGGGAGGGGCAGGGACCCACTGGAGAAGGACTGGGGGCACTGGGACACACTGGGGAAGGACTGGGACCCAATTGAGAAGGGCTGGGGGCACTGGGATGCACTGGGGAAGGAGTGGGACCCACTGGGATCCACTAAGGAAGGACTAGGAGGCACTCGGGGTACTGGGAAAAGACCCCAGCATCCGGAGGGGCCTCAAAGGGGGCATGGGAGGGGTCATGGGCAGGGGGGGGAGTAATGGGGACCCCGGGGATCAGAGCACACAAAAAGGGGAGACTCAGGGGGCCGTGAGGTCAACTGAGGGTCAAGGTTAGGCTGGGGGTCATGGGGGGCTCTAGGCCACGCCGGAGGGTCCCCGTGGGGGGGGGGGGGGGTAAGGTTAGGCCGGGGGTCACGGGGGGGGTCGGGGCCCCCCCCACTCACATCTCCCCAGCAGCCCCCACAGCCCCGCCGCCATCACCTCCGTGCAGTCCTCCACGGGCCGAGGACAATTAGGACGACGGCTAGAGCGTCGCCCCTTCCCGCCACGTGACCTGCCCGCAAGGGGGCGGAGACTTCCGCCCTCCTACCGAGGCGGAAGTGCCCCTGTACCCTCCTCCCTACCGAGGCGGACCCCGGTGCTGGGGGGGGGGGGAGGGGAGGTGTGTGAGGGGTGTTGTACAGAAACCTCCCCCCTGCAGCTACACCAAACCCCCATACTCCACCATTGCCCAATATCCCCCAAAACAGGGGGGGGCTGACCCCTCCTTCCCCCCCCCCCCCCCAAAAGGCCCGGTTTGTTTCCCAAACGAGTTTATTGAAAGGCAGGAGGTCAGCGGGGAGGGGGGGCACTGAGCACATGTACAACCATTCTCCTTAAAAAGGGGGGGGGCTGCTGGAAAGGGGGGGGGGGGGGTCGCCAGGCAGTCACTACTGAACATCAGCCTTTAAAAAAACATGGGTTTGAGGAAAAAAAACAGGGATTTGGGGGGGTCCTGGTTAGGAGGCATGCTGGGCGGTGGAGAAGCAGAGTTTCAGCGTGTAGGGGTACGGCCCGTCTGGGGGAGAAGAGAAAGAAGGGGGGGGTTAGCGGGGTGCAGTTTGGAGGGGGGGCCCCCCCGCCCCCCCCCGGGGGTGACTTACTGGGGTTCTTCATCTGGTAGTGGTTAAGGAAGCCGAGGGTCTCCAGGGCATCGCTCTTGGAGTCCCACTCCAGCAGCCCCGAGGAGCTGCGCTCGCCTGCGGGGGGGGTGTCCCTTCCTCAGCCCGGCAGCTGCGGCGGCCGTGCCGCCCTGCCCCCCCGCACGCCCCCCCCCGGGGCAGGGAGCACCCCCCGGGCGGCCGCTCCCTGCCCCCCCACACTTACTCTTCCCCGAGAAGACCTTGACAGAGGAGGGTCGCTTCACACCCAGCTCGTCGCAGATCTGGGGCACAGAAGAGAGAGAAAAAAAAAAAAAAAAAAAAAAGAGGGAGAGGGGGTGAGGAGGAGGAAAAGGGAAGATGAGGAAGAGGAGGAGAGGAGAAGGAAAGAGAGAGAGAGGAGGAGAAAGCAGCAAGGAGGAAAAAGAAAAAGGCGGCAGGAGGAGAAAAAGGAGAGAAGAAGGGAGGAGGAAAAAGAGGGAGTGGAAGAGAAGAAAAGGACAAGGAGGCAAAGGAAGAAAAGGACAAGGAAAAAGAGGGAGAGAAGAAGCGGGGAGGAGGGGGAGAAAAAAGTGGACACAGGAGGAAGAGGCAGATGCGAGGAGGAGGGCAGGCGGGGGTCCACCCCGTACCTCATAGAAGTTGTCCTCGGTCACCTCCAGGGGAGCGTTGAAGAAGTGGAGGACGTTGCTGGGGTGCTGGATCCTGTTCTTGGCTGCCTGCTCAGGGGTGGAGAAGCGGTTGTTGCGGGAGCCGCTGAAGTCCTTGTAGCTGCAGGATCCGTCCTCCAGCCCGTAGGACTGTCCGGGCATGATGGCCTGTTGCTTGGAGACGCTGCCGGGGCAGGGGGGGTGCTCAGCATGACAGGCAGGGCTGTCCATCGCTCCCCCAACCCGGCCCAAGACCTACCAGACATTGAGCTTCTGCCCGAACATGAAGTTGTTGTTGAGGTGGGTGATGGCCCGGTCCACAGCATAGCCATCTGCCATCTCCACCATGGCCGCCCCCGGCTTGCTCTTCATGAACTTCACCTGGAAGGGAAGTGGTATAACAGACGATCCCCCCCCTCCGTGCCCAACACACCCACCCCCCCCCCCGTTTACCTTCTCCACGTTTCCGTAGAGGCAGAAGATGTTAAAGACGCGGTCGCAGTTCATCTTAGACTGATCCAAGCCATAGACCATGAGAACGGGGCTGTCGGCGTGGGGGCCATACTCCGGTGGCGGTGGGGGTGGTGGTGGGTGCCCATACTGGGGGCCATACCGACTGGGTCCCCGGCGGTGCCCCCCCACCGGAGGGCCCATCCTTCTCCCTTCATAGTGGGGTGGCGGGGGCCCGTAACCCTCGTCGTGGTAGTGCCCGTGGTATCCGCCATGGGGGCCTCCTGTGTGGGTAGAGGGTTGGAGACCCCCCTGGCGTCGCGTGGCTCCCCCCCCCCCCCCCGAAGGGTGCCATACCGTACTCTGCAGGGTGGTCTCCCAGGAGTGGGGGCTGCCGCTGGCGCTTGTTGGGGTTGCCACCCGGGTCTCCTGCGGGTGGAAGGAGAGGTTAGGGTGGTCTCGGGGGGGGGGGGGGGGAGGAAAACACTGCTCCCCAGGGCGCCAGGGGCCCCTCCAGTCCCTGACACCCAAGCCTGGCCCCAGGGAGGCTTTGGGGATCCCGCAGCTACCCCAGGAAGGCAATGGCGGGGCTGGCTCCGAATCCCCGCGCCCAGCTCCCAACCGGGACCCCCCACATCTCCTCCCTGCGGAGACTGAGAGCCCTGGCTGGAGCGAGGGGGCCGATCCTGGGAGAAGAAACCCACCCCCACCTCCAATCCTACCCCCTCCCTCCCGCCCACCAGGGACCAGCCCTGGCCCCCCTAAGCTGACTAGGAGGGAGGTGCGGCGAGGGGAGCGCCCCACTCCGTGCCCCCCGGCCTCTGGGATGCTGCTAGTTTCTACACAGCCATTTAAAAAAAAAAATTAATGTACAAAAAGGAAAAATAAAAATGTAAATTAAATAATAAAAAGTGGCAAGACATCTCCCCACCCTGACAAAACGGGAGAGGGAGCAAGACTGGTACAGGCAGCAAAGCAACAGCAGTAACAGGTTAAAACGAGCCATCACATACAAGGCATAAACACGCTCATGTCACCGTACAGTTGCTCTTCTCTTCCCTTTACACGACCGGGTTTCATACAGGTTTATTCCGAGTCAATTACAAAGATTGAAAAGGGCTACTTACAGCGGGAGTACAAAGTACAATGTCCATTGTCATATAAAAATTCTGTATTTCTCTTACCATTGGACGCTTCAAGAGTGAGTTAGCACAGTTCTGAAAGATGGCGTCCCATCAAACATACACTGCGACCCTGCATCACATGGTTTCAGAGTCATAAACACAGGTCAAAGGCACAAAACCGCTACAATTTTTCTTTAAAAAAAGTAAAATCTTTTTTTTTTAAAAAAAGGTCTCACAGATGTTTTGTCCTCAGAAGGTACCGAGAGAGAGGACATAAAGGTGTGATAAATGAGAGTGTTCCTCCGTGTTTCACCTCCTGCAATTTGTGTTGTGCTGTAACAAAATGGTGCTTCTGGCTCTGTGTAGCTCTTTCCCATGTGCGTGTCTCCTCTGTAATGGAAATGTGTCTCGGCTCGAGCGCCAGCCCCACACAGCCCCAGCTACGGCCTCCTAGGGACCTGTGTGCCCTTGGGGTTGGGTTGCTTTGTGTTGGCTGGTTTGGTGGTGGTTTTTTTTGTTTGTTTGTTTGTTTGGTTTTGGTTTGGTTTTTTTGTTTGTTTGTTTTGTTTTCTCCACTTGGCGCTGATATGGTGGCAGTTGAGGACTGCAGGAGAAACAGCGTAAAGCAAAGGAACTGCCCTCCCAAACCAAACCGTGCTGAGAGCAATCCTAAGGTCTTGGAGGGCCTCAGATCTACTCCGGTCTCCGGTAAGAGCGCTGCTGGGCTTGTTTTGAGGACCCTCTGGGCTGTGTTTTCTAGTTCTGTGTACATTCGTGGGTTCGGTTTGGTCTGGTTTTGGTAAGTAAAGGTAAATGTCTGCTGTGGCATGCTGCGCCTCTTTCTCTCTCTGTGCTGTAGATAGTCCTTGGGCCACGGTGTTGTGTCCTTGATGTAATGAGCTCAAGCTGCTGCTTGTTTCTGGATGCTGCGTGTTTTCTCCAGTAAAGGTTTCTACACTGTGTGGTGTGAGGAATGTGCAGAGGCAGGTCACGGCCCGTTCGGGACTTCCGCTGTAGTACGGTCCCCGGGGTTATGTGCAAATGACTGCTCGGAGCTGGGAAAGGCCACGTTACCGCACCCCACCCGCTTCCCAGTGAGCCCCCTCTCGCCCCTGCAGCTCTGCACATCTTCTACATATGTACCTGGCAGCAGAGCTCTGCCCCTGCCCCTCGCTAAGTCATGTAATGCCATTGCTTGCGTCAGCACCTGAACGGCTCTGCAGCTTCGAAAAGTGGGGGTGTCCGGCAGACGGTAGCTCGGCGGCTCCCGCAGTGAATCCCAGTCCCCCCGAATCCCCCATGCCCGCCGTCCCTCCTCCCCCATCCTTGCTTTGAGCAGTCAAGGCCACCCAGCACCAGTACCCCAGCTTTAAAACATGAAGCATTTGACTTAAAAATAAAAAGAAAGAAAACATCAAAAAAAAACCCCAAACCCTGTCGCCGAGCTCCTCGTGCGGGGCTGACCCTGCACAGCCCGACATGGAGGGCATCCAGCTGGGAGCGGGAGATGTCCACTCCTGTGAGCACAGGGTTTTTTTGGGGGTGGGGGGTGTCTTTTTTCCCCCCACCCTGTCTCAAGCTCAAGGGAGCCGGTGTCTCCCCTCTGGTTTTACAGATGGGCCAGGTGCCACCCCCCACCAGGCCAGGGGCATTTCCAACTCGCCCCTCAGCTCCAGGAAGGTGACGCGGCCCCGATTTGGCAAATCCAGTTCGGAAGATGAGGCACGCAAAGAGCCAGCAGCGGGGCATACACAATAAAGCAATGGCACTTCCCCCCCAGCCACCGAACCACCAGAAACTCATTAAATATAAAAAAACCAACCGCATATCGCTGGTGCAGACTCCCCCTCGCTTCACACACCTGACACCGATGCTTCCTGACAAGCAATGCGCAGAACAAACCGCCGAGAGAAATCCCCGGCCATCGCCACTCGGTCTTTCGACTCAATTCGACCCCACCCCCACCCCAAGCCCCCTCCCCGTCGAGCCCACGCCAGCTCCAGCTGAAGGTACGGGCAGGCAAATGGCATTACATATTGTGGGTCAGTATGAGAGTGCTGTGCCCGACCGCGTGCGTAGGTACAAAGCGCTTCATCGGAGATTACCTTGTCCGCTGAGGTTGGGGTTGGTGTAGTCCCAGGTATCCTGGTCGTTCTTGAAGACATTGAGGCGCGTGGGCTGCGAGAAACACCCGGAGAAGTGTCAGGCGTCAGCGGCATCACCCCACAAGGGGTGTGCGCTGCCAGTGGGGACGCTTACCTTGGCATATTCGATCTTCAGTGTGCAGCACCCGGAGTAAATGTCGGCCCCATTGAGGGATGCCTTGGCTCGCTGGGCGCTCTGCACCGAGTCAAACGTTGGCAGCGTTAAGGATGTTTACGGAAATGAAAGTGTCTTTAGGGAGGGTTTCGCTGTCTGGGAGGATGGAGCCGACCACGCCGTGTGTCAGGCGTCACTCCCCAAGCACACAGATAATTTGGGAAACCCTCAGCTCCCTCCCTGTAGCTGGGCAGGACACGCCAGAGTGTGGCTGAGGCAACCAGTCTGTGGCAGAGCCAAACCAACCCACAGCAGAAAAAACACAAGAAAGGTAGCCCCAGGCTCTTGGGACACAGAAGGATATTCCACCATGGCCTGGACGCCGTTTTTCCTGAAAATAACGATCCTCTGCACGGGGCCGCAGGGGTTGCAGATGGTGTAGAGCACGTCCTGTGGGACAGCAGAGGTGAGAAAGCGTGAGGGACCTGGCTGAGGCACAGCAGCGGTGCCCCAGAACCCCCCTGAACCCCCCCAAAGCAGCATGTGCCAAGGCTGGGAGAGATCTGCGTGCCCAGCTCCGCGTTCCCAAAACCCTCGGGATCCCCTGGCGCATCACCCACTGTCGTGATGGAGTAGATGGGGTTGAGGATGGTGAAGAGCAGGACGTTGTTGACACCCCTGGAATCATCCGTGTCCCCGGGACGGGATATCTTCTGGCTGGTGGAGTAGTTGACGAAGGCGGGGTGACCAGCGATGTAGATCTGGTTGTCGGCTGCATAATTAACAGCATTGCAGGCGCCAAGGATATCCTCAAACTCCACCAAGGCTTGTCTCTTCTTGGGCATCACCACCACGTAGCTGGGACAGCAAAGGCCATGGTCAGACCGACACTGCGACGCCACCGCTGCGTGCGTCCCCCAACGCATCCCCTCACCTGATGGGGCCAAACTCCTGCAGGGCCTCCACGAGATCGGCCTCCACGACGCCGTCGATCAGCCCCCGGATGTGCACCACCGGGGAGGCAGGCGTCTTGTGGGGGTCATCGTAGTTGTCCTGGCAGGAGAGGAGGAGTCAGCTCAGTACTTGGCCACTGTCGGCAGACTCTCAGCACGCCCTCTGCCCATCACCGCAGCTGAGAGTCCTGCCTCAGCAGTTAAAGGAGGGAGCAGTTTTGAACTTGGTGCGACCAAAGAGCCCCCAGCGCTGCGGGGGGATGCAGGCAAAGACCCTGCAGACCCCTGCCTCCCCCGAACCTGACCCCAGAGGCTCTGCAGGCCCCCGGGGTCCAGCCCTGCCCCTCGATAGACGTTTCCCCTCTCCCTGATGGTGCTGAGCGCTCCGTGGCCTGACCATGCCAGGGCAGACCCTGTCCCCACCCCAGCCCTGACCTGAGCCCCTCCGAGGCCTTGACCTGCCCCATGCCCCCCCCCCCAGGCAATCCCTGACCCCCTAAACACCCCCCACACCTTCTCCTAGTCCCCCAGACCTACCCTGCCCCCCATTTCCAGCCCCCTCTGGCCCAGCCTGCCCCTGCTTTGACCACCACCCCCCCCAGGCCCCCCACAAGCCCTGCCCCATACACTGTATTTACCCCCCTCCGAGGGAGACATTTTGCCCCCTCAGGCCTCGTCCTGCCCCCCTACTCGCCCCACTCAGGCCCCGCCCGGCCCGGTGCCACCCCCCACCATGATGCCCACCCCCTCTCCCAAGGACTCCACCGTCCCCCGGCCTCCCCCCGACCCCGCTCACCGCTCCGGCAGAGCCGGGCCCGCCGCCAGCCCCCCCCGGCCCACCAGCCCCATGCGGCGGCGGCTCCGCGTTCTCCGTCTTCTGGCGCTTGGGAGCGCGGCCGCCCTCGCCGTAGTAGCGGCCCGAGCCGCCACCGCCGCCTGCCGCCATCTTCCCCATCTCGCCCCCACGGCCGCTGCCCTCCACGCTCTGCGGGCCCCGCCACCGCCGCCGCGACATGGCGCCTCACTCCGCCGCACCGCCTCCGCCACGCCCCTATTGGCCCGCCCCCCCCGCCACTCAAGGCGAGGCTCCCGGCCCATTGGCTCACGGCGCTGCCCCTCCGTCGCCGGCCCCGCCCTCCACCGCCATTGGGCCCGCCGGCCCGCCAGCCCCGCGCCCATTCGCCCGCGCCTCTGCCCGTCAGCGGCGCCGCCGCCTTCCATTGGCCGCTGTCCGCGTCCGTCCGCCCGCCCACCGAGCTAGTTGGCTGGAGCGACTGCCTGTCTCAACGACGCCCCGCCCTTCTTCATGGCCCAGCACTCAGACTCCGCCTTCGTCTACCGCCTCTCCGGGTGCTCCCAGAGGGCCTTTCAGCAGAGGCTCGTCAGGCTATTGGTCAAAGTCAACGCCAAGCCACCATCCTGGACTCTAATTGGCTCCTCTCATGCCCCTCGCAGCCTCTTCAGCCTCTCCCGCCAGGACAGCCTTCCACCTACTGGCTAACCCTCCCGTCTATCAACCCCCGCGCCTGCCGTCCCGCGCTCTGATTGGCCGCCTCCCCCAGCCTTCACTTCGGATTGGCCCGCGCCCGTTGGCGCTGGCCCTGCCCACCGCACCCCCTCAGGTAGGGACCCCCCCAGGGCCTGGCAGGACGCAACCAGGTTTTAGAAATAAACCGCTTTATTACACAAATACCGGGAGAAAGCAGTAAAATGGGGGGTTCACAGTCTCCATGGCGACAGTGGCGGCCGGGGGGAGCCCCCCCCCAGGCTGTGCGCTGCTGCCGGGGACAGCCCCAGCATACCCCCCCCCAATCTCAGTTCTCGGCCCCGTTACATCCCGGTACCCCAGTTCCTGTCCCCATCACCCCACACCAGTACCCCCCAGTAACTGGGGACCCCCCCCCCACGCCAGTACCCCTCAGTAACCGGGCTGGGGACCCCCCCCCAGTGACCCTGGTTCCTGGCCCCAGTACCCCCCAGTAACAGGGACCCCCCCTTCCTGCCCCGCTGCTCCCTGGTGGGGACATGGAGGGGGCCCCAAACTGCCCCTCCCACCCAAACCCTGGCCCCCCCACGCCCGTGTCTGTCCCCCCCCCCGGCCCCCAGAAGGGAACAGACAAGGCCGATAACCCTCTACGGCCATTTAATGTCATTGCCCCCCCCCCCCCCCCCCCCCACGGCATGGGGTCCCCGCTGCCCCCCCAGCGCTCGCTGGTGTCCCCTGGGGTCTCGCCCTCGCCCCCCCCGGGCAGTCTTGGTGTCAATGGCAGCATGTTCCCTCCTCACCAGCTCCTCCAGCTCCTTCTGCGGGGGGGGACAGCGAGCGGGGAGGGGGGTGCAGCTGGGATTGGGGGGGGGGGGCACAGAGGCCAGGACACCCCCCCCCCCCCCCCCCCCAATCACCACCTACCTTCCAGCCCAGCAGCTCGGCCAGTGCCAGGCAGCCGGCGTCCCACTCCCCCAGCCAGGCCACGTCCCTGTGGGGACAGAGGGACCTGTGGGAGGGGACGCAAGCCAGGGGAGGGGGGTCCCCAAAACCACCTTGGGGGGGGGGTCCCTAACCCCCCAGTAGCCTGCCTACAGTGTCTAGACCTAGGGGTGCTCCTCCATGAAAGCCAGGCATCCCCCCCCAGTCCTCCCCCATGCCCCCCCGTCCACCACAGCCCCCCCGGTGCCCCCCCCGTGCCTGTAAGCCTTGTCCGAATCAAAGTCCATGCTGCAGCCGAAGCCCATGAGGGACATGAAGGGGTCACTCTGGGGGGGGGAAACAAGGGTGATGGGGGGGGCAGCAGCACCTGCCCTCCCCAGTGCCCCCCAACCCCCTCTGTCCCCCCCTGGCTTTAGCAGCCCCCCCAAACTCCCCACTGTCCCCCCCTGCTCCTCACCTGCCCTGTTTTCTCCTTGTTGATGAGGAGCCGGGGGGTGTCGGTGGGGACCCTGTGGGGGGGAGGAGAGGAGGGGATGGTCACGGGGGGGCAGTGGGGGGGCCATGGGGGGGGGGTCCGACCTGCTGACAAGGGAGGCAAAGGGCTGGACCTGCAGCGAGGTGCCCATGATAAGGAGCAGGTCAACCTTCTGGAAGTCCTGGGGGGAGAGGGGACGTCACTATGGGGCTGCTGCCGTGCCCCCCCCCCCCAATCTGGGGGGGGGCTGCAGGGCCCCTGCCCCCCCCCCCCAAACCACTCACTGCAGGAGGGTGAAGAAGCGCGAGGGGAGGCTCTCCCTGAAAAAAAAAAAGATGTCTGGGGGGGGCGGGAGGTGAGCGGAGGGGCTGAGGGGGGGCCCCACGCACCCCCTTGGGGCATGGGGGGGGCACGTCCCCCCCCCCCACCGGGTTTCACCATGCTCTGGCACTTCTTGCATTTGGGGACAAGGGACGAGAAAATCCTTTCTGGAAGAGACAAGGACAGGAGAACTCAGAAGGAGGGGGACATGGGAGTGGGGACAGAGGGATGGGGGGGGAACAGAGGGACACGGGGGGGGAAACTGGGGGAGAACAGGCTCCCATTAGGACCCCATCCTGGAGCACAGGGACCCCCTGCCTACCCTGGAGCTGTCCCCTCACCCAACCCTGGGACACGCCACCCCCCCCAGCCTCAGTGGCACCCCAGGGGGGTCCCCGGCCCCCTCCCCGCCGTACCCTTCATCCACTGGAGGCCGTAGGGCTGCCGGCAGGAGGGCCGCAGGCAGTGGGAGGTGAAGAAGGTGCTGTGAGCCTCCACCAGCAGTTTGGGCTCCAGCCCCGCTGTTACCGAAAAGCTCGGAATGAAGAACTTATCAACACCAATTTAGTGTAGATAAGCAGACACTTCTTTATTGACGGCCGGGTGCGCGGGCGAGTCCTCTCACGAACCACGCACACCTGTCTTCAAAACAATACACCTTATATTAAGACTTATCGATACATATTCATTAGATTTCCAAGAAAAGTTATACATATTCATTAGATTTTTGGGAAATCATTAGCATATGTGAATATCTTTTACGCAGGCGTAGTGAAGGTCTCTCCGAGGCGTGGTAAGTCTTGGAGGCGGGTAGCTTTTGACCAGGAGGTGTGTTTTGGTATTATAATGAAGCAAAGTTCGTCTAGAGTTTATGATTTCTTCACCGATGTTATGGCAACAGGTGCAATCCATCCTTTTTGACAGTAGCTATGCAGTTATCTCTAACGGCTCTAGCCAGGGACCTTCCAGGAGCTTTGTACTGCACATTCTATCTTTGGGGATCGGCCGCTGCGTTCCAAACAGGCCGTTGTCAGGTAACGTACTGACAACTCTTACACCACCCCGTTGTCAGGTATTTCTTTATCTTGTTATTTAAGTTCTAAATGTTCCTACTAGATGATTTTAGTCAATTTCTCCGGCCTTGATACGGGGCTATACAGGGGATTTTACAGCAGACACTGGTTGGTGGTTAAATATATAAAATACAACATACATATGATTTTGCTAAATATTAAAACTAAATATGATTAATTCTAACTAATAACAAATTAATGACAAATCAGTAACATTTCCCCCCTTTGAAAGTGTTGAAAATTATTTCAATACTTTCACATCATCTATCTAATATTTATTTATTATTATTCTGAGAGTCAATATTTGTTTCGGCATATACTGGTGGTGGACTGTATTCTGGTGAAACAATTGGAACCTTTCTCATGATCATGCAATTTACTGTAATTCTATTGGTAAATTGTTTCTTCAGACATTTTTTTCAGGAATGCTAATCAATTGGTTTGTTTCTACTTGTCTTTTTGTTCCTGATTATCAAATCAGTCCAGGTTTCTATTATCATTATCTGCTAAACTAATATAAAAAAAACAAACACAAACAGATATGAAAAATTAGACATGTTTCAGAGTCAGTTTTAAAGTTTTTGGATCCCGGCTAATTTTTCATGGAGTAGGTGTTTTCTTCACTTGAATGTAGTATATCCAAACATCTGATTTTGTAATTCTAATAGCTGTAAAGGTGGTTAACAGTATCTGGAAGGGTCTTTTTCAATGTTCCTGCAGGGTTCGGAAGTCCACGTTTTCACATAGACATAGTCTCCTGGTTGTAAGTTATGCACCGGAACTTCCAGGGATAATGGTCTATTCTACACCACTGCTCTCCGAATTGCAGTCAAAGTTTTTCCTAAGGAAAGCAAATAGTTATACACATCTTGTTTTCCTTTTACCTGCATGTTCGGGTTTGGTTCTGGAGATTCATAAGGTTTCCCATACAATAATTCATAAGGACTGACTGAGGTTCCACTCTTTGGCTGTATTCTGATTCGTAATAATGTCAATGGAAGTGTTTGAGGTCATTTTAAATTAGTCTCTTGACAAATTTTGCTTATTTGTCTTTTAAAGGTTTGATTCATTCTTTCTACTTTCCCACTGGATTGTGGCCTCCATGGGGTATGTAAATCCCATGTGATACCCAGAATTTTGTTAACATTTTGGACCACTTCTGCAACAAAGTGTGGACCTCTGTCAGAAGAAATTCTAATAGGAACTTTAAACCTTGGAATTATTTTTCGTAGTAACCATTTTACTACTTCTTTTGTTCGTGTGGAACGACAGGGAAAAGCTTCTGGCCATCCTGTAAAAGTATCAACCCCCACCAGGATGTACCGATACCCATTCTGTCTAGGTAGTTCTAAAAAATCTACTTGCCAATAATCTCCAGGCTCTGTACTAGATTTTATTCGACCTCTTTGAACCTTTTTCCTGATTATTGGATTATTTTTCAAACATACTTCACATTTTGCAGTTATTTTTTTTTAGCTATTCTTAACATTCTGAGTGATACCACTTGTTTTTTGTAAGGAAGTTATTAAGGCTTCTGTTTTCCAGTGACACTCCTGATGCTTTGTTTGAATTATTTCTCTCATCAAAAAGGGTGGAACTACTACTTGTCCTTTAGGTGTTACCCACCATCTGGCTAGGTTTTTCTTAGCATTTAATAATTGACCTAGCTTATCATCTTCCTCTGAGTATTTTCGTTTTTCCCTAGGGAGAGTTACTGTTTGGAGGGAATTAATGCTATTTGCAATGTTCGTTCTTTTGTTATCTTTCTTGTTGTTTGGTCGGCTAAATTATTTCCAGTGATTTCCTTTGTGTTTCTAATTTGATGTGTTTTACAGTGTATGATTGTTACCTGATCTGGTTTCTGAACTGTTTGTAATAATTGTAAAATTTCATCTTGGTGTTTAATATTTGATCCCTGGGAGGACAATAATCTTCTTTCTTTCCACAGTGCTGCATGGACATGTACCACTTCAAAAGCATACTTTGAATTTGTCCAAATATTTACTTTCTTCTCCTCGCTTAGTTCTAAAGCTCGAATCAAAGTAATAAGTTCTGCTTTCTGAGCTGAGGTGGTACTTGGCAATGCTTCTGCTTCTATAACTGTGGTGTCTGTTGTTACCGCATATCCAGTGTATCGAACTCCTTGTTCTATAAAGCTGCTACCATCTGTATACAGGTCCCAGTCCGGTCGCTCCAATGGTACATCCTTTAAATCTTCACGACTGGAATAAACATACTCAATAGCAGCCAGGCAATCATGTTCCAATTGTCCTTCTTCCTGTATGGAACTTAAAAACACAGCTGGATTTGCCAGGTTAGTTGCTTTTAAAATTACATCATCTTGTTAATATTACTTGGTACTTCATCATTCTGCTCAGAGATAGCTAGTGTCCCCCCTTTTGTTCTAGAACAGTTTTCACCATGTGTGGGATATAGACTGTTATTGTTTTTCCCAAAGTCAATTTCCGAGGTTCTTGTATAATCATCACTGTTGCAGCCACTGTTCTAAGACAATTTGGCCACCCTTTACTCACTGTGTCCAGTTGTTTGGAGAAGTAGCCAACTGGTCATTTCCAGCTCCCCATTTTCTGGGTTAACACACCAAGTGCCAGGTGTTGTCTTTCATGAACGAACAGCTGAAAACCTTTAGTTAAATCAGGGAGGCCTAAAGCAGGTGTAGACATTAAAGCGTGTTTTAACTCTGTAAAGGCCCTTTGCTGTTTTGGACCCCACACAAAGGAAGAGTTCTTTTGGGCCTCATATAACGGTTTAGCTATTAGACCGTAGTTCATGATCTAAAGACGACACCACCCTGCCATTCCCAAGAACGCTCTAAGTTCATGGATATTTTTCGGCTCAGGTATACTACAGATGGTTTCTTTGCGATCTTTTCCCAATTGTCTCTGCCCTTTCGAAATCTCAAAGCCCAGATATATCACAGTCTGACATGCTATTTGAGCTTTTTCCTGGATATCTTGTACCTATTTAGTCCCAGAAAATTCAAGACATCAATGGTTACCTGTATGCAGGTAGATCTTTCTTCTGTAGCAATCAATATGTCATCCACATATTGTAGAAGGAAATGTTCAGGCCTTGGTTTGTCCTGTTTCCAGATTTCAAGCTCTTTTGCCAGCTGGTTTCCAAAAATTGTCAGGCTATTTTTAAATTCTTGGGTTAGTCTTGTCCATGTCAGCTACATCTTTTGCCCAGTTTCTGGATTTTCCCATTCGAAAGCAAACAACTTTCTGCTTTCCTTCTCCAAGGGTATGCAAAAGAAAGCATTTTTTTTAGATCAAGCACTGTAAACCACTGATGAGTCTCCTTTAACGCTGTTAACAATGTATAAGGATTTGTAACCACAGGATATATGTCTTTGGCTATTTGATTCACTGCTCTCAAATCTTGCACTAACCTGTATTCTCCCGAGGGTTTTCTAACTGGTAAAATAGGAGTATTATATTCAGATTCACATTCCTCCAAAATTTTATACTTCAAAAATTTGTCAATCAATTTCTTTAACTCTTGTTTAACTTCTGGTTTAATTGGGTATTGTTTAATTTTTACTGTTCTTGTATCTTTTTTTTTTTTTTAGATCTCTTTTTTTACAGGTGCTGTTAATTTTGATTTACCAGGAATATCTGTTTCTCACACTGTAGGGATCACTGCAAAATCTACCTCTGGTGGAATTTCCTGCTCCTCCACTTTTTCTTGTATCATTAGGATTTCTTCTGTTTTTGACTCAGGTATCTTCAAAAAGAGTTTTCCTTTCTTAAAAACAATTTGTGCATTTAATTTAGATAACAAATCCCTTCCTAACAAGGGTATCGGGCATTCTGGTACATACAAAAATTCATGTGTAATTATTTTATTTCCAAATTTCATATCCAGAGGTTGCAGGAATGGTCTGTTTTCTTCTTTCCCTGTTGCTCCTACTATGTTTGTTGTTTTTGTTCTAATTTTTCCTTTACAAGTATTTAATACCGAAAATGTCGTTCCTGTATCTATTAAGAATTTAATTTCTTTTTTTCCCAGCTTAATTATAACCAGAGGCTCAGCTGGGTTCCCCTCTGGTCCTTTTCATTCATCCAAAACCGTCATTCTGGTTACTTCCTTTTGAATATTTCCTCCTGAGCACTGCACATTTTTAGGACAATCTTTTCTTCAATGTCCTTCCTCCCGACACAAAACACACTGATTCACTCCTAAGGGGGTGTTAAAATTCCAATTGCTAAAATTCATAAATCCTCTCCGTCCACTGCCACCTCGTCTTCTTCTTTTACCTCGTCTTCTGTCTGCTGTTCCTGTCATTACGGCCAGTAATCTATTTTCTCTGATTTTCCTTTCTTCTTTTTCCCTGTTATTATATACTTTCCATGTTGTCTCCAACATTTTATTCAAACTCCTTGAATCCTCTCTCTCCAGCTTCTGAAGTTTCTTTCTTATGTCTGGTGCCGACTGCCCCATAAAAATCAAAGCCAACTGTATCTGAGCCGCCTCTGTTTCTATTCTTAAATCAGTATATTTTCTGGCAGCTTCCTTCAATCTTTCCAGAAACGCTGAGGGAGATTCATTCTTATCTTGTCTCACCTCATATAATTTAGACCAATTCAAAGATAGCATGTTTAACTTCATATAAAATCTATTTCTGATACCGACTCAGCCTTTCTCTATGTTCCACGTTATTTGGATCCCACTGCGGATCCCCAGACAGAAAATTCTGTTCTAATGTTCCACCTATTGTCCCACTCAATACTGCTACTTCTGTCTGTGCTTTGCCAGTTTTTAGTACCATCTGCTTTTCTGTATCATCCAACAAATTATCCAAGATCACCTGTAAATCACTCCAGTCTGGATTCTGCGTTCTAATTATAGTATCCACTACTCTGCCAACTCTCTCAAGATCTTCTCTATATACTCCAGCTGCCTGCTTCCAAGCCATCAAGTCCACAACCAAAAAGGGCACTTTTACATACACTGGTCCATTGTTACTAACTCCCTGCCTCAAGGGAGCTATTGTTTGTGCCTGCTGTCAGGTTCTTCGAGAAATGGGGGTATGAATCACAACTTCAGACGGTCCTTCCCCTGTATCCTCTATTCCACTGCTTTCTGTTTCTTCCATCTGTTCCCTATGCTCTCACCCCCAATTCCTTCCTCTCCTGGGAGGGGATATATCCAACTCTGGCCCTTCATCCTCTTTGGGGGCAATATCACATGCCAGACAACATTTCTTCTCTTTCTTATTATCAAAAGTTATAGCCATTACCAAATTGTCCCTACTAACTAGCTTGCACTCATTCTGTCAATCTTGTCTCTGCCTTAAGTAAAAAAAATAAATCCACATAAGGTACTTCACTCCATTTCCCCTCTCTTCTACAAAACAACATTAACTGCAGAATGGTGTTATAATTCAGTGTCCCATTCACGGGCTACCTTTCCTGATCCTCTAATGTATACAGAGGCCACCAATGATTACAATATTCAATCATTTGATTTTTACGTAATCATCATATAATTCACCCTAATGTGCCAACAAACATCCCAACGGAGATGTTTTCGGTATCTTTCCATCAGTGGACAAATTTCCCATACTCTTACTCTTAAATAATTTGGCAAATGCCATTATGTTTATACCCAATACTAAATATCTATTAAATATATAACAAATATCAAAAATCAATAATCAATTGTCAGATGTTAAATACCAAACCAAATACCAAATGCCAATATCAAATACAAAGTTTCAAATACCAAATACATATATCAAACACCAAATATTAAATAAATACAAATAACAATTGTTGCCAGGTAATGGAGTCCACCTACTTGCCTAGGGCACGGACAAAGCCGACTTCCCTAAGCAAGAGTCATAACCAATATCCCCTGGCAAAATTATTAACCAGCAAATATATTCACACTTTATAACTTCCAACTTCAATAAGAGACACTACAATCGTTGCCAAGACTCACTTCATGCTCAATTGCACATCCCACACTTACAACACTCACGATACTTCCAAGTACACAATATATCTCACTTTTTTTTTCCTTTTTTTTCCTTTTTTTTTTCCTTTTTTTTTTCCTTTTTTTTTCCTTTTTTTTTTTTCCTTTTTTTTTTTCTTTCTTTTTTTCTTTCTTTTTTTTTCTTTCTTTCTTTTTGGTTTTTTTTTTTTTGTTTGTTTGTTTGTTTGTTTTTTCTTTCTTTAGAATTTGGGACTCAAACCCAAAATTTCCAAAATGCTTTTGAAGCTGGGACTCTAACCCAGAATCCTCAAAAGTTGTGGGACTCTAACCCACTCCCAAATTGTCCAACCCAGCAATAGCTTTCGCTTATGTCTTACGGGCAGACGCCTAGGCTTCTACTTCCTTCAGGATCCTTTTGTCCAACCTTGCGCAGCTTTCGCCGCGTCTGACAGGCAGACGATACTGGTGGGACTCTAACCCACTCAGGGGGACTCTAACCCCAAACAATACCGGTGGGACTCTAACCCACTCGGGGGGACTCTAACCCACTCGGGGGGGACTCTAACCCCAAACAATACCGGTGGGACTCTAACCCACTCGGGGGGACTCTAACCCCAAACAATACCGGTGGGACTCTAACCCACTATCCTTAATATTTAAAAGAAGTGTCTTACCAAAATCCAGGGGACGTCGCAAAGAGCCTTATGGATCGGGGATCGATGGGTATCCCCGAGAAATCCTCGGTGCCGGCAGGAACCGATCGGGTCCCCGACTCCTCCGGTCTCTCTCAGCGAGGTCCCACCTGGGTCGCCAAAACTGTTACCAAAAAGCTCGGAATGAAGAACTTATCAACACCAATTTAGTGTAGATAAGCAGACACTTCTTTATTGACGGCCGGGTGCGCGGGCGAGTCCTCTCACGAACCACGCACACCTGTCTTCAAAACAATACACCTTATATTAAGACTTATCGATACATATTCATTAGATTTCCAAGAAAAGTTATACATATTCATTAGATTTTTGGGAAATCATTAGCATATGTGAATATCTTTTACGCAGGCGTAGTGAAGGTCTCTCCGAGGCGTGGTAAGTCTTGGAGGCGGGTAGCTTTTGACCAGGAGGTGTGTTTTGGTATTATAATGAAGCAAAGTTCGTCTAGAGTTTATGATTTCTTCATCGATGTTATGGCAACAGGTGCAATCCATCCTTTTTGACAGTAGCTATGCAGTTATCTCTAACGGCTCTAGCCAGGGACCTTCCAGGAGCTTTGTACTGCACATTCTATCTTTGGGGATCGGCCGCTGCGTTCCAAACAGGCCGTTGTCAGGTAACGTACTGACAACTCTTACACCACCCCGTTGTCAGGTATTTCTTTATCTTGTTATTTAAGTTCTAAATGTTCCTACTAGATGATTTTAGTCAATTTCTCCGGCCTTGATACGGGGCTATACAGGGGATTTTACAGCAGACACTGGTTGGTGGTTAAATATATAAAATACAACATACATATGATTTTGCTAAAATATTAAAACTAAATATGATTAATTCTAACTAATAACAAATTAATGACAAATCAGTAACACCGCCACCCGCTCCAGTGTGTCGATGTTCTTTCGGGGCACAGGGGGGGTCAGGGGTGCCCCGACACCCCCCCGGACCCCCCCCACCCCAAACTACCCCCCCACGCCAGGGCTGGGTGTCCCTACCTGGGTATAGCAGCGCAGCAGCAGCCCCTTCTCCTGCAGCAGCCGCATGAAGTAGTGACACACCATGGGCTGGGAGGGGATGACACACAGAGTGGAGGGTCAGTTTGGGGGGGCAGCAGGGTGGAGGAAGCCCTCCAGGGCTTTTTTATTGGGGGGGGGGGAACCACAGCAAGGGGAAACTGAGGCCAGGGAGGGTCTCACCTTGAACTGCCCTGGGTAGAGCTCCCGCGCCAGGGCAATGAAGGGCTCGGGGTGTTGCTGCAGGGGGGGGGAGGCAGCTCTCAGGGGATTGGGGGGGGTGTCTCTGAGCCCCCCAGGAGGGGCAGGACCCCCCTCCAGCAGGACCGGGACCCCCCCCAAAGCAGGGGGTGGGGGGGACTACCTTGAAGAAGCTGATCTCAAAGATGGCCTCAGGGTAGGGCAGGTGGTAGCTCTGCAGGTTGGTGTAGAGCCCAGTGCCAGGCGAGTGGAAATCAGGGATCCTGGCAGCTGTGGGGGGGTGACAGGGGCAGGGGGCACATCAGGGCCCCCCCCGTGGTGCCAGCACCCCCCCCCCCCCGCATCCCCCCCAAACCGTACTCACAGGTGGAGATCCCAGCGCCCACAATACACACGACATTCTTGTCTAGGGAGAAGAAGATGGGGGGCTGGGGGGGGGCACCCCAACCCCCGTACATCTCTCGCTGCACAGGAACTGGCTCACTCCCTCCAGCGTCAGCTCGTCCAGCACCTTCTCCGGCTTCTCCTTGCCCAGCCCCAGCGTCCGGGACAGGAGGCTCTGCAGCAGCTCCACTGCACCGGGGGGGGGGGGGCAGGATCAGTCACCGGGCCCCCCCCGCCGCCGCCCCCGCCCCCTCACCTACTTTCAGAGTCTCCCGAAGCACCGGGCTCGGTGTCGGAGGCCTGCGGGAGAGCGGAAGGGGGGGGTCTATCACCGGGGAGGCCTGACCGGAGCCGGGCAGCGGCAGCGGCGGGGGGGGGGGGGGGCGCACACCGCCAGGCACTCACCGGCGACTCCGCGTCCCGCTCAGCCTCATCCCCGCGGGCACCGGGAGCTGGGGAAGATGAGGGGGGGTGTCCCGCCGCCCCCGGTCTGGCCCTACCGACCCCCGTTACCGTCCGGCTCGACCATAGGCGCCGGCCGCTGCCCAGGCCACACCTCCCGGCATGCACCGCGCCACCCAGCCACACATCCCAGCATGCACCGCGGGCGGCGCTGATAGGTGGAGAGCACCGCCCCCCGCGGCGTGCACTGCGCGCGCCGCCCCAGAAGTGTTGTGAGGACTACGGATTCCAGCAGGCCCCGCGCGGCCGCCATCGCCGGGCCCAGTGGGGATTTCCCGGGACGGCGGCGGCGACCCTATGGCAGAGCGAGTCTGAGCGCAGCCCAGCCCGGCGGCCCGGCATGGCGGCCGCGGAGGCGGCGGTGCCCCCCGGTGAGGTGAAGCGTCCTGAGGGCGATGAGTGGTGCGACAGTGGCCTGGGCTCGCTGGGCGAGGGGCAGCTGGGGCTGCTGCCCACCAGCCCCGGGCCTGCCAGCCCCGACCCCGAGCGGCCCGGTCTGGCTCTGGGTCCCGTCATGGCGGCTGTAGGCGCCGTCCGCCTCGCTGAGCCCCCCGAGGAGGAGGAGGCGGCGGCGGCGGCGTCATCGCCGCCGCCGGTGGCCGCCGTGGAGGCCGCGACCTGGCTGCGGCATGTCCTGGGCTTCCTCACTGAGGACGGCGACACGTGAGTGTGGGCGGGGGTCGGGCAGACATGGGACACACCCCCCACTCCTGGGGGTGGAGGACCCCCACCGCCCGGGGGGGACACCCCTCTGCCCAGCGGGGGGGATCCCCCTGCCCCGGGGCGGTAGGACCCCAGTCCCGGGAGGGCTCTGACAATGGGTCCTGCCCCCCCCCCCCCCCCCCCGGGCACATATGGGGCTATGCTGGACCTTGGGGAGGGGCCGCCCCCACTCCCCCTAGCTCTGCTCTCACCCTGTCTCGTTGGGGGATCCCCGGGTGGGGCCAGGGGTGGCGTGACACCCCCCCCCCCCAACACTGCTCCCCCCCGCCAGGGCCCTGCACTTGGCTGTCATCCATGAGCATGAGGCTTTCCTGGACTCCATCCTGCAGTACACGGGTGGCACCGAGTACCTGGACCTGCAGAACGATCTGGGGCAGGTACGGAGAAACTGGGGGGGGGGGGGGGGGTTGTGCAGGTTGGGGGGCACCCTCCCAGCCTCTGTGCCCCCCGCTGAGGGGTCTCTCTCTCTCCCCGCAGACGGCACTGCACATTGCCGTCATCCTGGGCCTGTCAGGCTTCGTGTGGAAGCTGCGGGCAGCCGGTGCAGGGCTGTGCGTGCAGGAGCGGGGGGGGCACACGCCGCTGCACCTCGCCTGCCGTGAGGGACGCCGGGGCTGTGCCCACCACCTACTCAGACCCCCCCGGACCCCCCCGGTGCCCTGTGATGAAGAGGCGCGTGCCCAGCTTGACAGCGTCAACTATGACGGTGCGAGGAGGGGGCTCATGGGGCTGCGGTGCAAGGGCACGGTGGGGGGGAATGGGAATGCTGTGGGGCTGTTGTGTGGGGATGTGGCAGAGGGTGGGGGGGGGACACACAGCATGGGAGGACACAGTTGTGGTGGTGGGGACACCGTGGGGACATGGCAGGGCGTGGGGGGGACGCCGTGGGGCTGTGGCATGAGGCTGTGTGGGAAGATGGGCGTGGGGGGGGCACAGTTTTGGGCAGGGGTGGAGCTGTGGCATGGGGATGCAGTGGGGCTGCAGATCTGTCGTGGGGCTGGGGGGGGCCGCAGCGATGCCTCCCTCTCCCCTCCCCGGCAGGTTACACCCCCCTCCACGTCGCTGTCCTCCGCAAAGACCTGGAGATGGTGGAGCTGCTGCTGAGTGCTGGCGCCGACCTCAACAAGGCAGTGAGTGCCGTCCTGGGCGGGGGGGAACATGGGGGTCCCCTGCGCCCCCCTGCTCTGACCCCCTATTCCCCCCCCCCCCCAGGAACCCAGCTGTGGCCGCAGCCCCCTGCACCTGGCGGTGGAGGTGCAGAGCCCCGAGGTGGCCGAGTGCCTGCTGCGTGCCGGTGCTGACCCTGCTGCCCGCATGTACGTGGGGTACACCCCCCTCTACAGTGCCCGCCACCGCCCCAACCCCCGCCTGCCCCAGCTGCTGCGGGATTTCGGGGCGCAGGAGCCCCCCGGGGACTCTGAGGATAGCCCCGATGAGGGCGACAATAGTGATGTAAGTGCCCCCCCCAACGCAGTGGCCCCTGAAAATCCCCTCAGCTCCTCCCTTATGCCAATGAGGGGGGGGGCTCGCCCTGCTCCTAGCAGTCCCCCCAAAACTTTAGGGGGGGTGCTGAGCGCTGGGTGTGTTTCCACCCCCCAGGAGGAATACGACGATATCATCATCAACAGCATGCGCTGCATGGACTGATGGGCCCCCCGACCCCTGCCTGGCCCCCCCCAAGTCTCTCCCTATTTATCTGGGGGCTCCCAATGCCATTGGCTGGACTTTGGGGGAGCTCCCCCCCCCCCCCCCCCCCAGTCCTGGTTGTAGCGTAGAGAATTGATATCAGTTGTTGTAAAATAAAGAGGCATTCGGCCACTGCGCAGCCCCCCCCGCCACCCCCCTCCTCCTCTTCCTCCCAGGACCAGGTGGGGGCTCGCAGCCCCCCCTCCTCAGGGTCCCCATGACCAGTGTGACCCTCCCCATCCCCGGGATCCCCATTGCCTCCCCCAGCAACCTCCCAGTCTCCCCAGTTTCGCCGCTGGGCGCTGCGCTCACACGGGCTGCGTCACGGCTACAGGGCGCACGGCGAGCGTACGCGGAGAACGTGCGTGTGCAAATGCACACAGTGCACGTGCGTGTGCAAAAGCACAGAGGAGCACACGTGTGCCCATGGGCTGCAGCTCTGTGGGGGGTGAAGGTGGCGTTTATTGCAGAGGCTCGTTAACACGGGGGGGGGGGGGGGGGGATGTGTGTCCCGCCCTTGGGGACATCCATCTTCCTTCTGCTTCCGTGTCCCATCTAGTGCAGGAGCCACCTTAGGTGCCCCCCCCCCATGCTTGGGGTGTCTCGTGGGGACACTGGGGCCACCTGGGGGTCATCCCCCCCCGGCTCAGGGCACCTTGCGGCCCCCCCCGGGGCTGGTTAAGGCCGATGTAGCGCAGCAGGGGGGCTGGGGGCTGGGTGAACACGGCCTGGCCAATGAGGGGCTGCAGGGCGGGGGGCACGTGGATGCGGCCGTCCTGGGGGCACAGGGCAGGGTAAGCCCCCACCCCACCCCCCAGCACGCACCAGTAGCTGGTTGCACTCCAGGAGAGCAATGAGCATCTGGGAGACAGCACAGGTGGTGCTGTTCACCTGGGGGGGGGGGGGTTAGTGGGGGGCAGAGGGGCTCAGGGACCCCCCAGGAGGGAGGGGGTTGCCCCCCCCCCCCAGCACCCACCGTGTGTGTGTGCTGTAACTGCCCAGCCCTGTTGCTGTACATGATGTTCAGGTGCCAGCTCTGGTAGTCGGTGCAGTTGGAGGTGCTGGAGATCTGGGGAAGGGGGCAAAGGGGGTTTGCAAGTATTTAGAACCCCCCCCCATGTCTCCTGATAATGGGGACCCCCACAATGGGGGTTCACCCACAATGGGGGGATTCCCCCTCCCAGTTCTCCAACAAACCCCAAAACATGGGGGGTGACCCCCTTAAGGGGGGTGGGGATTTGCCCTCAGGTTACTGTTGGAGCCTGTAATGGGGGGGTCATCCTGTGCAGACCCCAAATTGGGGGGGTTTGCCCCTTTGCCCCCCCAGTTGCCCTCACCTCCCCATATTTGCCCTGTCTGGGTATCCAGGCTTCGATATTGAACTTGCGGTAGGCAGGGAGCCCCAGCTTCTGCGTGGGCATGTTGAGGACACTGCGGGGAGTGGGGCCGTCGGGGGGGGGGGGGGTGGACAGGATGACATGTGGGGGGACATGGGGATGACCCCCCCCCCCATCGGTAATGCAGTCCCAGCTCAGAGATTTCCTTCTGTAGAGCCAGAAATTCAGCCAGCAGCACCTCACACTCATCCCCACTTTCTGCCGCTGTCACCCTGAACATCTCCACCTGTGGGGACAGGGCAATGTTGTCCCCCCTCTTCTGCCCCCCACCCGCCTGGACAACCACAGTCCTTCCCCCAGTTCCCCCAGTTCCTTGGTGAACTGGTGGATACGGTAGAGCCCCCATGGCTCCCGCCCTGTGTTGGTCTCGGCCCAGTAGCAGGTGCTGCAGCAGATGACCCTGGCTGGGGTGAGGACCCCCCCGGACACCTGGGTCCCTCCTGGTGTAGGGGTGGGGGGTTCCCAGGGTCCTCCCCAACGGGGGGGGACACCGTGGGGACCCGGTACCTGATGGGCAAGTCCTCCAGCCACACGGTGTGGTTCATGAAGTACCCTGGAGTGGAGGGATGAGGCTGGGGCAGCAGGGCTCCCAGAGCCCCCCCCCCCCCCCCAAGACACACAGACCCCATTTTTCCAGGGTTTAGCCCCATTTTTCCTCACCTGTGATCCCCACCTCAGAGGTGCCATCCAGGCAGAGGTCCTCAAAGTGGGAGGGGTTGATGTAGATGGGTGAGGGGGTGGTGTTGGGCTGCATGCCACAGCCCTCCTGCAAGGGGGGGACACCGGATGCAGGGACTGGGGTGGCACTCACAAAGACAGTGCCTCACAGCAGGTCGGGGACAGTCATGGGCAGGAAGCCCTGGGGAAAAAGGGGTGTTGGGGGGGCCTCCCCAGACCCTCCTGGGCCCCCCCCCAGGATCCCTCCACATACCTTGGGCAGCAGCTTGGCCATGGCGAAGCGCACGAGTGCGTGCTGCAGCAGCATGCCAGCTCCGCACAGGTAGTAGGAGCGGTGCCCCGAGATGTGCGACAGGCGCCTGCATCCCGGGGGGGTGGGATGGGGACACACACACGATGCGCATGTCACCGGGGACACATGTGACACCCGGGTGTCCCCGCCCTGGCACCCATGGGTGCTCACCGCTGGCAGATGATGTCCAGTCCCTCACCCAGCTCCAGGTGTCCCTTCGGCTTGAAGTCAAACACTGCAGGGACAGAAGCCTGGGGGAGCCTTCCTCACCTCTGGTGCCCTCCTCTTCCTCCCCCCAGCCTTCCTCATCCCAGGGACCCTCCTCTGGCCCCCCCCCCCCCCAGCCTTCCTCACCCCCAGGGACCCTCCTCTTCCACCCCTAGAGCCTTCCTCCTCGCTCCCACCAGAACTCCCCATCCCTTGGAGGAACCCTCCTCCTCACCCCCTCTTTGAGCCTCTCTTAGCCCCAGGGGACCCTCCTTGTCCCCCCCAAATCACCACAGGGAAACTGAGGCATGCCCCCCCCCCCCCATCATATCTGGCTTCTCTCCTACCACCTCCAGCACACGGGCCTGGCTCTCATCCCCGATGGGCTGGGGGAAGAGTGGGTGTCAGGGGGTGTGGGGGGGCACGGTGACCACCCCCCAGTGTTGTCCCTGTCCCTGTCGTCCTCCCAGCTCACTGCCTCGGAGTGGGTGTGGTTGGGGAGCTGCAGGGCCTTGAGGTAGAAGCGCTCGTCCAGGGCAGCCGCCTCAGCCAGCAGTGCCTGCAGCTGCAGCCGGACCTGGCAGCCGCAGGCCAGCAGTGCCATGTACACGGGGAGCTTCGGGGACACGGGGCTGGGGGCGCGGGGGGGGGGAATGACAGCCCCCAGCACCTCCTGCCTGGGATTGGGGACCCCCCTCCCCATGCCCCCCCCCCGGGGTCCCTACTGCCTCTGCCGTCTCCTTGTCTTGGGCTGCCTGTGGGAGGAGAGTGGGCGGGACACGGGTGGGGAGGACCTGGGGGGGTCCCGGGGTGGGGTCTCACCATCGGGGCCTGCATACCCTGGGCCACCTGGCCCTTCTCGGCCTCCAAGCAGGCGATGGTGGCCCGCACCTCCCCCAGGTGGGACCAGGTCTGCACATGGGGGGGTGTGGGCGGGGCTTCCGAAGGGCCCGTCCCCTCCCGCATACAGACCCTGCCCCATCAGCACGCACAGCCTTTCCCCCAGCCCCTCCACAAGCCCCGCCTATTTTTACTGGGCCCCACCCCTTCCCCTTAAGCCCCTCCCTAGGGCAGGCAAACCCCACCTACTGTGAGGCCCTGCCCCCCTAGCCTAAGACAGACCCCGCCTACCGCTAGGCCCCACCCCATCCCGCAGACAGACCCGCCCCCTCTCTGAAGGCCCCACCCCCACATCCCTTCCCAGGCAGACACTGCCCACCCCGAGGCTCCGCTCTTCCAGCTCGGGCAGGCCCCGCCCCCATGACCTGCTCCCGCCCATCCCGGACAGTCTCTGCCCCTCTCCCGCCGTCCCCGCCCACCCCAGCCAGGCCCCGCCCCTCTCCCGCCGTCCCCGCCCACCCCAGCCAGGCCCCGCCCTCTCCCACCGTCCGCACCCGCCCCGGCCCCGCCCCTCTTCCGCCGTCCCCGCCCACCCTAGCCAGCCCCCGCCTCCCCCCCGAGGCCCCGCCCCGCTCACGATCTCGCGGTCACCCTCCCGCAGCGGCCCCCGCCGCCGCTCCAGCTCCCGCTCGCTCAGCGCCGCCACCTCCAGCTGCGGCCGCGCGCTCAGGCCCTCGCGCACGTTCTCGTACAGGCGGCTCCGCCCCGGCCTGGCCGCCCGCCGCCAGCGTCCTGGGCGCCGTCATCTTGGACACCGGCGCGGGTCTGGCGAGCGTCACGTGACGGAAGGGGCGGGGGTACCGCCCGGTCGCGCCCCCCGAGCGCTATGGCCACGCCCCCGTCCCGCCTCCTACCCCCAGTGCCCCGCCAAGTGTTCCCACGTCCCCCCAAGCCCCTTCCCAGTGCCCCCAGCTCCCCCCCCCAGTACCCTCAGATCTTCCCATGTCCCCCTCAGGTCCCTTCCCAGTGCCCCCAGGCCCACTCCCAACATCCCCAGGTTCCCCCCCCCCCAGCTTCCCCAACACCAGTCCGCAACGTGTCCCACACAGCGACAGCCTTTAATGGGTGCAGCGAAGGAACAGCACGCTCCTCGGCTGCAGAGAGGCCGCTGTCGCCACTGACATGGCATCCCTGGGTGCAGAGGGGCCGCTGTCATGCGTGTCGTCGTACCCCCGCGTGCTCCCTCTCCTCACTTCTTTTTCTGGACGTGGGTGCAGTCGTACTTGCCCCGCATGATAGTGAGCTTCACCCCCAGCAGGTCCTGGGCGCGGCCGCCCTGCACCAGCACGACATGGTGCTCCTGCAGGCTGTGGCCCTCCCTGGGGATGAAGCACACCACCTCCTTCCCATTGCTCAGCCGCACCCGTGCGCATTTTCGGTTGGCCAAGTTGGGCTTCTTGGGCTTCTGAATCAGGTTCTTGATCACCACCCCCTTGATCTGGGGGCAGCCGAAGGTTGCCCCCAGCTTGGGAGGGGGCAGCTTGGGCCTGCCCTGACGGTGCATCTGGTTCAGGGTGGCCATACCACCGGCCTGCTGTGGCCACGGGGGCACCGGCCACCTCCCGGGCACGGTGGTGGAGGGGAGCACCCCAGCGGCTGCAGAGAACGAGAGAGAGGGGTCAGCAGCTGCAGGCGGCTTGATAGGCCCTGGCCGGGGACGGGAAGCGAGGTGGGATATGCACCGCAGCCGCACAGCAAGGCCACGGCCCTCAGCAGAGTGCGGAGCAGCATCCTCCTGGCCCGCAGCACGGTGACTGGCGGGGCCTGAGGAGGAAACGCCCGGTTAGCACCGTCCGGGGGGCAGCAGCCACCTCCCCGACCCACCGGGGCCCCTGCTGGTGACACGCGGATCAAACTTTACAACTCGGAGAGTGAGTTATAAAGCAGGTATGTTTATTTCAGCGCCGGGTGCAAGGGATTTCTCCTCAAAGCTTGCACACCGTCTCAGCAAGCAGCCAGATATTTATTACACCAAAGCATACATATTCATAGGGTTACACAATACAAAATATACATATGTATAAGTTGGGGTGGGGTTAGTTCAAAAGCTTGTGTCAGCAGTTCTAAAATGTTTACGTCATCTTGCGCAGGCTCAGATCTGTCTCTGGTGGTCCTTTACTTCTTCAGGGGTCTTATCTTCCTCTTCTTCTTCTGTCCTCTAAATGAACTTTAGTCATTCATGCATGCTCTCTTCTTACTTGGTGATTTCAGCAGTTTTTAACAAGTCCTAACAAGTTCTGCCTGTTATCAACTCCTTTGTTTGGCATGTCAGTCCTTGACGAATGCCAGTCCCTGATAAGCTTAACCCCTGACAGACGCCACGGGCGCCAGGCCCCGGCAAGCGAGCCTCGAAAGAACAAACAAGGCCAACAGAATTATTAAACAATATTTAAGTGGTCAAAAGGCAAATAGTTATTTCCCTGTATCACTGGGGCCCACGTCCCGCACCGGAGACCGGCGGGGGAGACGCCTGCGCGACCCCGGGGACAGCAGCAGCGACACCGCCGCGCTCACCTCACACCGCCGCCATCTTAGCGCGCTGCCATCCCCTCCTGCCGCATTTCGCGCCGCGTTCTGATTGGACAACGGGAGCGCCAATCTCCCGCCCCTCGCTCTGTGATTGGCCACAATCCCTGTTAGCCTTCCCTGATCGCTACCGCTCCTACGGGTGCGCGGCGGGGGTCAAACGCTGGGCGGGACTCCGCCTTCTCCCCTCGAGGCCCCGCCCGATGGGGGGCGGTGCCTGTTGCTGGGGTAATGCGGGCAGGGCGGGTGCCCGGATGCGGTTCGATCGCAACATGGCGGTGGCCGAGTGAGCTGGGGGGAGTGGCAGTCCTGGGCTCGTCGTGAGGGGTGAGCGGGGGCTGAGGGGGAGGTGAGGGCCTGAAGGGGACGGGGACGTTGGGGGTTTGAGAGGAGATGGAGGGGATGAGGGAAAGGGGGAGACTGGGGCTGGGAGGCTGAGGGAGAGAGGAGATGGGGAGGCCTGAAGGGGGGGGATGGGGGGGGTTATGGGGAGGGAGGGTGCTGAGAGGGTGGGGGTTTGGGGGGGGCCTGAGGGGAAAGGGGGGGTTTGGGTGCGAGGGGCTGAGTGGCCTGGGGGAAAGGCGGTGTGAAGGATTGAGGGTCCTGGGGGAAGGGGGCAGTGGGGGTGCTGGGGGGGGGGGCAGCTGGGGGAGTCCTGTGCCAGAGGTTGGGGGGGTAAGGGAGTTGGTAGGCTGCTGGGGGGGGGGGGGGGGCTGGGGAGAAGGGGAGGGTGAGAAAGTGTGGAGCTGGGTTTGGGGGGCTCCTGAGGAGCTGGGGTGGGAGCTGGGCCGGGGGGGTGGTGAGCGGAGGGACAAGTGAGCTGCGAGGTCTTGGGGAAAGCAGCAAAACTGGGGAGGGGGATATCGGGCCTGCCCCAACCCTCGGGGCTGACGGGGCGAGCGGCAGGAGGCCTGGAGGGGAGCGAAGGCAGGGCAGGTGGGTTGAGCCTGGGCACAGAGAGGAGTCCTGGAATTCGAGGCAAGGTAGGAGGGGAGCTGGCAGCGGGCAGGGAGGCCGAAGGAAGGGTAGGGATAGGGCTCTGTCTTCCTCCGAACCCTCCCTGGCCTAAAAATAGTCAAAATTGTGGGTTACGAGGTATTGCAGTCTAGGCACCGTGCCGGGCCATGTGTCAGGGAACCTTACGGAAATCTCTTGTTCTCGTGCAGCATCTTTCACCGGAGGATCCCGGCATGCTTAGCTGAGTCGAAAAAGAGTTTTCCCTTCCTCGCAGGTAGGAAATGGAGGCAAAATAATTTGTCTGGAGAAGCCCTTTCTCCCCGGGGCTCCCGTCACTGCGCATCGCTCTTCAGAAGTCCTTATTCTGTGTGTGTGCTTTGCGATCCGATATTCGAGAAGGGTCTTTCCATGCCAGAGTGTGTCTGATGCTCTTCACCAAGTGCAGGAGGGAGGAGAATCGGGAGAAGCACAGTCACCGTTGCGATTAGGTTCTCATAGAAAAGCCATCGGAGCCCTCCTCGGCTCTCTGGGGTGTGGAAATTGGATCAGCCCTCTCCCTGTGCACTCGGTAACATGCAGGGTCCAGCTGAAGGGGAGCGGCTTGCAGGAAGCACAGAAAAACATCTAAGAATTGTTTTTTCTGGTGTCTGTTATCTGTGTTCTCAGTTCTGTGTGGTTTTGTACACCCATCAGTGTTTACAGGGCACTTCTCTCCCCGGTAATGAGGCAAGTTAACGGTCAGTTTAGCTGCAGAGCACTGGAGTAGATTTTTCCAGTGTCTCGTGCGACTTTGGGCCGGGCGTTTGGAGGCAGCTGGGCACCGTTGCACAGGAGCTGGCATCCCTTGGGGCTGCCGTAACTCCCCTGTCTGGCACTGAACCCCTTGAAAATGGGGTTTCGTCCCAGTTTTGGCACATCAGGAGGAGGGTGAGAATAGAAATCGCCGTCTCCAGACTCCTGTGTTGTGCTCCCATGGCCGTAAACGTGAGGTAGCAGTGCTGCGCCAGCCAAAACTTTGCCAGAGCTGGTGCCAGCACTGCCTGGGTAAGTTGTTAGTGGGGACGGAGAATCGACAGGTAGGAGTGCAGGCAGCGCATGCCCAACGCACGTATGGTTTTTGGGCTGTGAAATTATTAATTTGTGTAACCTTTGCCTGTGCCTGCATGTTCACTCAACTGAAGGTATCCGCAGCTGGAGATAAGCACCCTGCGCTTCCTTTTCTGTGTGTTCCCATCACTGGTAGGCGCTTTGTTTGTCGAAGGGAAACGAAAACAAAATGAGAAAAGTTTCAGGATTAGTTTTCAGTTATGTTTTCCCTGTAATTTACTGAGTTTTGCAACAATGAACTGGGTGGGCTGCAGGGCTGTGGAGGGACTCTGGCAACGCCCTATACAGTAGGCTCGTAAATAACTGCAAATTGGATTTATTGAGAATACCCAGCTGTGGAGTGTGGCAGTGGGGAAGATGCAACTGACCTTAGGAAAGCTGTGGGGGGAAAAAAAAAAAAAAAAAGAAGGTTTTAAATAAAGCCCCAAAGTTTGAACAGTGGCCAAAGAATTAGCTGCTGGCTGCCAGTACAAACATTAACTAATCCTGGCAGCTTTTTAAGGCAAGTATCTTTAGTTCTGGTTAAGAAATAAACCTGTTGGATGTATGGATTGTCCCTGGTGCAGGTTGAGGGAGGTTTTCTGGGAACTGCGGATAAATGCCATGTAGGAACAGGACTGTGAAACGTGGTACCCGGCAAGGGTGTAACATGAGGCTGTGCCAATCCGTGGCTGGTGTCGCACGTAGTCATCTTCCAGCCACTATAACCACCTTCAGAAAGATTCCTCTGAAACTTCCTGACTCAGCTGAGGAGTTACCACCCTGAGATTCCCAAATAAAGGTAATTAACTGGAACATATTTGGGCATTGAAATAGCAGCAGAAGTTTCCAGGGAAGATGCTGGTGGGATAATGATGGCTCAGGTTGCGTTTCACCTCTGCCGAGTGGAAACTTCTCTGCTCCCTCTCCCATGTTGTTCCAAGTTCCCAGATGTTTTCCAGATACTGGCTATCTTTATTTACATTTGGGGGGGGGTGACATTTATTTTACTAGCGCTTATTGAATCTGCCAGAAGGAAGCTGTCTTTATAAAAACAAAAAAAATCACAGGCTTTTGCTCTGAACCACTCAACGCACTTTGTTGCTGTGTTGGTGACTCGTTATTGACACGTGGGCTCTGCGAGCCGTGGGTTTGTGCATCCATCTCCATTTAAAAGGTGGAGATTTTGTTCCTGACGTCTTGCTAAGTGCTGTCCACCTCACTGAGGGTGAGCAGAGCAAATCGGCGCAGCCTGAAACCTGGATGCCGCACGCTTGGGAACTGTTGGAGCGGTGAGGAGGGGAAAGCAGCACTGGAGGAGATCAGATCTGGAAGGGACGAGGTTTGGGATGGGGGCAGCCCCAGAGCACGTTTGTGGAGTGTCCCTGCAATGCGTTCTTCACCTTGCAGGCTTGGATCCGCTGTGCTTGACTTTTCCGATGAATAATTTAGGAATTTGTGGGTGTTTGGCAGAGGGGGTGGGAGGGGAGGAAGCGTAATTTTACATCACCACTGGTGGTTACAACTTAGGTAGAGCCTTCATGGCCAATTTAGCGCTGCCGGAGAAGAAATGGTTCCCTCTGAATGTCAACGGGATGTTTTCCTGGCACTGTGGGGGACTGACACGCTGCCGCGCTCACGTCCTGGCATGGAAAAGAGCAGCCTTTATCGCAGTGCGTGCTTTCTCCCCAACTCTAGAGGGATTTCCCGACCGCACTGCCAGGTTCGATTGTCCTTTTCCCAGCCAAAACGAGTGTCCGGAAAACGAGGAGTGGGGCTGGCGTGCATGCGTGTCCTGGCGGCGAGCTTTGCCTCCCCGGTGAGATCGCTTGCTTTGGGGCTGCATCCTCGGTGCTCGCAGGGAAGGACGTGTCCCCTAAAGTCCTGCCTGGCTCGGGGAGAAATCCCAGGGACGTTTTCGCGGCTTCCCTGCAGCCTAATTACAGCCGCGTTGTTTTTATTTAATAAAACCCGATTTCTCCTGAGCTTAGGCAAGGAAGGGAGGAATATTTGCTGTCTGCCTCACAAATCGAGCCACAGTAGGTTTAGTGTTTTCAGAGGCAGCTTTGTGTGGCACAGGCGCAGCTCGCATTTCCAAACCGGCTTCCTGAAGGATTTGCTGTTTTCATAGATCTTGATTAACTGGCAACTGGATAATTTTTTATTAACTCTTCAGCCCTTCGCCTGCTCTTTCTGCAGCTTTGTCGTGGTTTAACCCCAGCCAGCAACTAAGCACCACGCAGCTGCTCGCTCACTCCCCCCACACCCAGTGGGATGGGGGAGAAAATCGGGAAAAGAAGTAAAACTCGTGGGTTGAGATAAGAATGGTTTAATAGAACAGAAAAGAAGAAACTAATAATGATAATGATAACACTAATAAAATGACAATAGCAATAATAAAAGGATTGGAATGTACAAATGATGTGCAGTGCAATTGCTCACCACCTGCCAATTGACACCCAGCTAGTCCCTGAGCGGCGATCCCCTGCCCCCACTCCCCCCCCGTTTATATACTAGATGTGACGTCACATGGTATGGAATACCCCTTTGGCCAGTTTGGGTCAGGTGCCCTGGCTGTGTCCTGTGCCAACTTCTTGTGCCCCTCCAGCCTTCTCGCTGGCTGGGCATGAGAAGCTGAAAAATCCTTGACTTTAGTCTAAACACTACTTAGCAACAACTGAAAACATCAGTGTTATCAACATTCTTCTCATACTGAACTCAAAACATAGCACTGTACCAGCTACTAGGAAGACAGTTAACTCTATCCCAGCTGAAACCAGGACAAGCTTTAAACCAAACCCTTCAAAGCTGCTTCTCTCCAAGTAAATGATTTGGGGCGTGAGGTTCTTGCTCAGTTTTCGTGTGCTTGTGTTGCAGGTGGAGGATGTTTAAGTAATGATGATTTTCATTATGTCCAACTTTATTAGAGAAAGTGTAATTGTTTTGAACTGTGCTCACTCCATTTTTTCTTTCCCCATGTTGTGCACTTACACAGTGCAAATAAGCTATAATTTCTGTAAATGATGTAAGGGGCTAATTAAAGGTTTTACTCGAGTAATCAGCTTGCACTTTAATTAGCACCAAATGGTAATCGCTTGCTGAAACATAAATTGACTTCTTGGCTGCCTGTTATGGGAGGATCCAGCCCATTCCAGCGGGACTGTCAGAAAAGGGGTGCAGGGGTGCGTGCTCTGCCTCCCATTGAGGGAGCCCGGCTTCATTAACCCCAGCACCACCGTAGATGTTAATGAACTGTTGCCAAAGACATAAATTCGTGGTTTCACCTTCCTACCATGCAGCGTGCTCTGTCTGGGCAGGCAGCATCAAATCGGGTCATTAAAATCTCTTGGCCTGACGAAGGAGGGAGCGTTGGCTGGCGCAGTACCAGCTCAGAGCTTTTATTTCCCTGTTTTCCGAGGCCGGGCTGTGCGAATTTGACGTGGTGGCTGCCTGCCCGGGAGTGGTGGCTGCCTGCCTGCAGCGCCGGCACGGCTGCACGTTGTGCAAACGTGACTGTTTTTACCATCACTAATACCACATCAGGGCCTTTCCAGCAACTGGAGAGGGAGCTGAGTGCTGATCACTCTCTAATACACCTTGAAATCACCTGACACCAATGTCTCATCGCTCTGCTGTGCCAGAGCCTCCTGGCTCATTGAGAGCACGTGTAATTAATGTGCCATGCGGGGGGAAGAGCTGGAGATGGCCGTGTCAGTCCTGGTTTGCATTCTTGGTGTACCTCGCTCCCTTGACCCTGCAGCTTCTGGCTCAGAGGAAACCTTGTGCTGCAAAAAAAAGCTGAGCCCAGCCAGAAATTTGCACTCCGTGGAGCACATTTGGGTCCGGTGGCGTCGGAGAATTGTGCCAAAAGGTGTCGGTCACATCCGTGTGGGCTGTGACAAAACACAGCTGTCTGCAGCGAGGACACAGAGATATGCAAGGGGTCTGAAGTGTCTCCATCTTGTTAATGCTCAAGGGGAGGCCTTGGGTTTTGTGCTTGTGATTGTGTGTGGGGTTGGGGGTGGTTTTTTTTTTTTCCTCTTTTTTCCTCCCTGAAACAAATACTTCAGTTGATTAAAATGTTCTCGCCTTACAAACTGCCTCTGAGGTGACTCCTCCTCTTTCCTTTGAGAGCAGGCTCCTGCAGAATAGCTGCTTTGTCAGGAGGTAGATTTAACAAGCGCTGGGGTAGGGCTCTTGCGCTCCTCCTGCATCCCTGGCGGATCACCTCCCCCATCTCCCAGAGCTTCCTAACGGTCTTTTGCTAATGAAGAGTGGTGCGGTTGTGGAGGAATTCCTTGCAGAGAACGGGCATGAAATAATACTGCAGGGTTTGGACAACCCAGGACTGATAGCGAAGGACGAGGCCATTGCGTAATGTCCTTGGAGTCACCTTGGCAGAACAAAGGGAGGAAGAGAGACGATTGCGTTACATAAAATAGAGATGTTTAACAGGATGTGTTAACCGCAAGGCAGGAGGAGTTTGGGCACAAGCTTTGATAACGAGCACCTATCATGCTCCCTTCCGGGTGCGTGATAGGAAGACATTAACCAGTGGTGTTTTAGCTTATGGCGCGTGGACAGCTAATGCTTAGCTTAACAAAGTATATAAGCACGCTATTTAGGCAATAAATGGAGAACAACTCTAACCGTATCAGTGTCCTGTTGTTACTCGGCTCACGTCTCCTGGTGGCTCCCTGCTTCATGCGGTAATGTGGCATCCCAGCTTTGGCGTCATAAGAGGTGGCAGCAACAGCAAGACTGCGGTGTGTCAACCCCATGAGAAATCCCCCCCTTTTCTGGTGCCTTCCTCACCAGGAATATCCGCGGTGTCATATTGGTGGAGGAACAGCTGGGGATATCAGCAGCGATGGGGTGAAGGCCAGGCTGATGCTGGCGGAGCCCGGGGCCAGCCGCAGAGCATCCCTCCTTCACCTCCCACTCTGTGCACATGATTTAATGAGTTCCTTTGCAGTCGGGTGAGAGGGACGTGGCCGATTTAGGAGCCTGGCATATTTGGGCTGGTGGTCCCTGCTTGGCGCATCAGGACTCCCAACTCCAGCAGAGCTATCAAGGGTTCATGCAGGGACCCCTCTGCCCTCAGAGTAGAGAGGGAGTGAGAAGAGGAGGTTGCCCACCCCACGTCTTTTTTGCTCAATAAGGATTTTTAAGCCCAAACCATGTTTAGAAGTACAGTCCGCTGCCAGGTTGCATTAAAATCATCATTACAAGTAATTCCCCTCCAAGGCTGCTGGGACAGCAAGACTGGTTGCGCATAAATGGAAGGGACTTTGGCTTCCTTGGTGCTTGTTTATTGTCTGAAGCTTTCTGTCGCCTATCGACCCGCTCCCAGGTCAGGCGACGTCCCCATGGAGCTCTTCCCGATGTGGATTACCAACCTTTTGCTGCTGCTGGGGTTATCTGGTTTCGATAAATAATCACAGAATAAAAACAACAGTCTCAGCAATCTCCCTCTCGCACAGCCTCAAATGTGCTCCTTCAGCAGGAGTCAGGTGTGTGGGGGACCCCACCCCACATTTCGGGGTGCTGGCATCGCTGTGGGATATGCAGCCGACTGAGGGCTCCCGTCCTCCAGGAAGGAGCCCCGAGAGGTAAATGCGGAGCGCGGTGGCTCTGAGCCTGCCGAAGGCTAATCGGGTTTTGTCAAGCCCTGGGTCGAGCCTGTACTCGCTTTTCTTGTTTCTTTTTTCTTTTTATCCATTGCTGAAGAGCCGGAGCATCTGAATTAAATAAATGGAGGAACTTTGGATGGTTTTGTTTACTTCCCCGGTGGCTTAATGCCTTGTTCAGCCATCAGAATAAACATATCGGCTACAGATCGAGTTTCTCTCCTCCACCCTTGACCAAAGGGATCTTCTGTGCACAGAGGAACCTGTTTGTCCTGGCCAGGATAGGTGGGAGCAGAAGATGCCAGATATAAACTGGGAGACTCTTCTTTTTTAAATCAGTTTGGAACTTCCTCTTGAAATCACGCTCGAGTGTTTGGTTAACCCCACTGCAAGCGGGGGAGTCACAGGTGTAATAGCTCCTTGGCTGGGTCGGCAGTTGTTCCTGATCCCCTCTCCCAAAACAGTCCATCCTTCTGAGGTTTTCCGCACCAGTTGTTAAACTGTTTCTGCTTCCAGAACAGATATCCCAAAAATGGTGTGCAATTTGCATTTCTTGACATCCTTTTAGTTAAAAGCACCTGCTTTCTGCATTGCCAAGTACGTAGTAGGATGGGGTTTCCTTCGTTTTGGATCTTTTAGGCTGGATTTTGCTCAAGGATTGTCGCTGTTGTTCGAAAAGTTGCACGTTCGCCCGATACCGCTTTGCTGGGAAAGCAGCTGTGCGTGAAGCTGGTCCTTGGGGCTGAGCTGTTGGTGCTCTTTGCTGATTAAAATGGACGTATCCAAGCGCAGATTTAGATCTTGGCTCAAGGCCCTTGTCTGTGCTCCTGGCTGGCGTAGGTGTAGGTCTACAGGGTTTTGAGGAAGGATTTTGGGTCAGGACAGCAGCTCACAACTCCTGGAGGAGCCTGGAATTGAGCATTTCTAGTCTTCCCACCCCTCTGGCACATCCAGCTGGAGATGGATGCTCTGGGTCCGCGTATGGACGTTAGGTCCAGACTAAAACCCAAGCATGTGAAGGTTGCTCAGGTAGCTCTCAGGGGCCGCACGCCTCTGCTGCCTCCCAGGGGTTCAGCACATCATCTCTGCTCAGAAACGAGCTCTGCACATCCCTCCTGGCTGGCTCCCTATTTAATTTCTGCGCTAATTATCTTCTGGTGCCCTGGGGTGCGGTCCTCTTGCCCTCCACACAGCAGTCAGGCACTGGAGCACTTCCGCTCGGAGATTAAATGAACGAAGACTTTCCAAGCATCCGCCAGCTCGGGGAGAAACACTGTTTGAATGTAATGGTGGGGAAAGCGGAGGTTAGCAAGCGGAGCGAGTTTTGTGTGATGTCCTGCATCGAAGGGTCTCCTGGCAAAGCAGAGTAGAGCCAGAGGATTAATTTGGGTCCGGAGCTGATTTTGGAAAGTGATTTCCCAAAGCGCCCCAAGATTTCATCTCCTGTGTGTCCGTGCATGCAGCTAATTCTGCTTTACAGGGAGAAATTCGGTCTGCGGAGCTTCTGCCTGTATCTCTGGAAACTGAGATAAGGGTAATTGGAGCTCATGCTTCGAGGCACAAATTGTGTCTGTGGGGAATGGGAGGACTGGCCCTTTTCTGGTGCAGTGTTGTGCCATGGTGTTCTAAGGGGGAGTTTCTGGTGCTGGGTGGCTTTGTCTGATGGGGGGGGATTGCACTGGCCCCATGAACCTTTAGAGAATAAGGTAAAATTCAGCGTTAGCTGAATCAAAGCTGGTGGGTTTGATTTTTGGCCAGAGCTCTTGGTGGGTACACCAAAACCCAGGTGTACCCCTTTTCTTTTTGTAGAAAATATTCCAGTAGTTTTGGAAAAATCCCATCACCATCATTGTTGTTTCTTCCTCTCACACTGTTTTTTTTGAGCGCGGTAGCTGGTTGCATGAAGGACGGGAATCCTTTTCCGAAGCTTGCCATTGGCGGCTTCTGCTGTTCTCTAGCACCTCTTCTCCGAAGACCTTGGAGCTCTTCGTAATCATCTTCTGCTCGGAGAAGCCAATATTATCCTGCTCTATTGAAGGGGAAACTGAAGTGCCTGGAGGTGACTCACTCCTTGTTGCAGGGCAAGTCAGGAGAAGAGCTGTGAACAGACTCCCAGAAACCTGCCTTTTGGCATTAAAGCAGGAAAAGGACTGGAGTTGTGGCAGGGTGATGACTGCGGAGTGGATGGAAAAAGGCAAAAATTAAAATAGTTTTGCACTCAAAGCCTAAGCTTTCTGCCACGAAGAAAATGCCTCGCTAGGCTGGTTTTTGTGTGTGCCGGTAACTGTTTCGGACCCAGTGTTGCTTTGCCACTGCTCTGTGGAGCATCAAATGCAGATGGAAATAGTGAGGCTTCATGTTTGCGCAGCTCTGAAACAATATTTTGATTTTCTGGCTTAACCCTCGCTTCACTGATGCTGGGCTTTGCCAAAACAATTACTCTCTTACAGCTGTTCACAGCAATATCCTGTGGTATCAAGGCAATTGTACCGGTATAAATAAATTGGGAGATTTATCCAGATGTGAAATAACCTGTCAAAAGCTCCCCTCTGTTTTCTAGCAGGTAGTACCCTGATTTTGGATCGCAAGGTGTCTGTACAAAGAGCTGTGCCCACGCAGATGGATGCTGCAGCCATCCCCAATTTCAGTCGGCAGCGTTGCTGGCCATGTTGCAGAGTCAAACGGTCGCTCGCTGTCACAAGCTCTGCTGAATCCAAACTGATTTATTCCTTAAAAACAACCCCAATAAAACAACCTCCTGCAATTGTTTCCCTTCCCGTTTGTGGCGGGCGATGGGATTAATGTTTAACCTCTCTCCGCCTGGTCTGCGGGTGGTTTCGGAGGGAGCTCGTCAGGCACTTGCCTTCTCTCCCCACAAGCCCCAGCTTGTCAAGGTCCGCAGGCTCCTGCACCTGAAACTTCTGTGCAAGCATTTTCCCCGTGCTCGGGGCAGGAGCAGCGATGTCTCATTGTGGGATGCTGCTGAACTCCATGGTGGGGGTCACATAGCCACGGCCCCCGCTTGGTGCCGCCAACCCAGTGGTCCAGCACCTGGACCTCTAAGGCATTAGGCTCACTTTTTCACCCCTGCTTCCCCAGACGGTCAGAGCTGTCTTGCCGCACATCGTGCCAGGGCAGTGGGATGGTGCTGGGGTGTCCCGCTCTGCGGCTCAGTGCCCCCCCAGCAGGACGGAGGAGACGTGACCTCGCGAAAGACTCCTCTTCGGCAGCAAATGTCTCGCTGTGGCTGCAGGTAAAACACCTGGGGCTGCTCTGTGCCATGCAGGTTGAGCTCAAGCCCCACTGCTGGAGGTGCAGGGACGTGCACCGAGCACCAGCAGTTAGGCAGAGTTTTTGATGTACTGGTTCCCTGTGCTGCCGCGTCCTGCAGGCCGGAAGTTTTGCTTTGGGACAACAGGATTAAAGAAAATTAATCCCCTTTGATCGAGCTTTTGAGGCCATGTTTGGGGAGGTGCATTGCCTCTGAAACCAGGAGGATCCTTGCAGGGGTTACTGAGTACTTCAAATGCTTTGAATTCCAGGATTCCTCTTCCGCTCCAGCTCCATCGTCTGCCTGGGGACATCGGGTTCTTTTAAGCGGTAATCTGTGGTTTAATCCATCCCAGGTACCGCACCATCGCCCTGCCATGCTCTCCTGCCGCCTGCGCACTCAGGCAGCCTCGACCAGGTCCGTTTTTGGCCGCTTGTCTTCCTCGAGCGGCCCAGCGCAGGGCTGGAAGGCTGACACCTCTCCTCCTCTTTGAAGATTGCCGCTCCCAGCTCTGGATGGTTCCCTTCTCGCTTGTGCAAAGCCAGCTGGGCCAGTTCAACCCGCCCTCGCCGGCAGGTTAAACAAACCCGAGCAAAGCGTTACACTTCCGCCGTCGCGGCGAGGCAGACATTGACGTCCTTGGCTGGAAGAGGACGCCCGTCTCTGCTGCTTCGCTTCAGGTTTGTCCTTCCAGATCTTCCATCCTCGGAGAATGTGATACCATCGAGGAAATCCCAGGTTTCCAGCTGAGCTGCCGGTGGCCCTTCTAGTACAAGGTGATTTATCAGCAGGTACGAAATCCTCTTGGCGCAGCCCTTGCTGTGCAAATATCGAGCCATCGTTCGGGGTTTTTAAAGCAAAATGTAAGAACAAAGGCTGGAGCAATATCAGCTTGAAGCCGTGTGAGAAGTTTATTGCCAAATAAAAGGTGATAGCAGGGCTGAGTCTGTACCGCATAGGCCGTGGGGAGATGAAGTCTCTGTAATAGCTGATACATCGCTTTTTTCCACTGATATTTTGAAACTTTGTTGTGCGAGCGAAGCCTGCTTCGTCTTCTGGTAGGGCTGAGTTGCGAGTGGAGTTCGTTTTGGAGATAAGCTTTTGTTCCGGGGCTCTGAGGCACTATCGGGATGTGCTTGCACAGTGGGAAGGGACTAATTAGGTGGTACCGAGCAGGCAAGGGTGCTGCAGGTTCAGGAAACATCAGGATCGTCTGCAAGGTGAGGATTAGGAAGACGTGCGCCTTCACTAATTTTGTTCAAATTCTGAAAGATTTGGGGGCTAGAGCTATTTCTTTAGTGTGCTTATATCTTTCTATGAATTAATTAGTGTGTTTCACAAGGCTCTGAAATTGATGCTGGGGGCTCTTTGTGCTCTTGGCAGCTGAAGAGAGCAGCTGGTGAATTTTTGTAGTCACAGCAGCTTTTGAAGACGTGCGAATCGGAGGTTTTTAAGCCTCTGCTTGTTCGTACTGACACAAGAGAAATAACTTTCCAGAAGGACAAATGGGTCTTGCCTCTTGCGTTAACAGAGATGCCGTGGCTCGGGTTCTTCCCAGTTCTCCGCTGCTGTTTTTCTCCTTCCCAAACAGATAAAACGAGGAACACATGAACACTAAAATGTGATCTCAAGCCTGTTCTCAAGCTTCTGGGGGGCTTGGGATGAATTCAGTGCTTTTCACCAAGTTAGGTAACATCTTAAATCGCTGTGGCTGCGACTCTCTGTTAAGGTTTTAAGCGAACCACCTTTTCCCTCCGAGCACGCGTGCAGCTCTTGCATCCCGAAAGGCTCTGGCGCCAACGGATCCAGGCTCGCGAATTCGCCCAGCGCAGGCGTCTGCCCGTGGAGCTGCCGTTCGAGACCCCCCGAGCGATGCAGCAGCGTCAGGATCCTCCATCCTGGTGATGCTGGGAACACCCTGCTTGAGCTGCACTGAAACACGCTCCTTCACCATGTCCTCTGAACACCCATGGCACTCTGGTATCTTCTCCAGCCAAGCAGTGTGAGGTTGTGACTTGTGAAATTGGAGAGGGGAAAAAAAAAAAAAAAGAACAAGTGGTGGGAGAGGTTAGTCTTCATCTGATGATCTTTTTTTATTATTTTTTTCCCCCTGGACACCACATCCTTCTGGTGTGATTCTAGGAAAGCTTCCAAGCGCCAATTAGCAGTCCAATGGTGGTGCAGAAGATATTTTGATCCATGAATATTCTGAAAGAGAATAAATATGAGGAAAATTAGTGCAAATGGGAAGTGAGCAATCTTCTTGTAAACCATGATAAATGATTAACATTCCCAACTGTGTTTTTTTTACCCACCCTCCCTACTTGTAAAAGGCATTTGAATAAAAATAAGACCTTCTCAGCTGCGAGACATCATTGGGCTCCATTGGATGGAGTTGGCAGAGGCGTAGCCATGGTGGCTCGACTCTTATCACCCGCAGGTGCCTGCTGCTCTCCGCCGTCTCGCCCTCGCTGCCCAGTTCGTGGTCTGGCACCTTCCCGGCAAATGCCAATGGGGTGGACTGTGCGTGGTGGAGGCTCGCAGCTGCTCGGGTGCTTGGCATGGTGGACTGCCATTGATTTGCGATGCCAGGCAAACCTCCCAAGTTTGTCCATGAGATTCGCCAGCTCATCAGGCCAATTCGAGGGTGTTTCCTTTGAGCAAAAGCTGAAGGGAAGAAAAGAGAGGAGTGAAATACACACGCTGACATCAAAGCCTTGCTTTTCTGTGCCGGAGAGGGCTTGGACACTGTTCCTCCTCGCAGCGAGCGAGCTGGAGAGTGCGCGCTACCTCATGGGACCCACCAATTAGTGCTGCTTTCGTTTAGGAAATGGCATCACTCTCGTTCAGCCGGAAGACGGTGGAAGAGGCAGAGGCTTTAGGCAGCAGAGTTATGATCCTCACCCTTAGGTGAGGCTCTGATGCCCAGGTGAGGAGCTCCTCAGCTCATCCTCACACAGAGGGTCCGGATCGCACCTGGAGTCCCCTGGCCAGGCTTCAGGGGTCACATATCTTAACAAGGGGTCTTAAAACCAGCAAAACCCATGGGAGCTGGGGCTGCAGGTCACCGGTCCTGGCCACGAGGGGCTTGGTTACTGCAGTGCCAGCGTGTGCCGGCAGTCCCCGCCGATGGGCACGCTTCACCAGCGTGCTCTGTGCCCACACCCCAGGGCAAGAACATGCTTTTAGGGGCTCATGAGAAAGCTGGGTGAACACGCTGAGGGGACGTGCAGTGGGAGGGAGGCACGCTGGAAGCATGACGTGGCGAAGGGCTGCTACCCTGACCGGGGGAAATTCCCCTGGCTGGGAGGGCTGGTTCTTCCTGCCGAGATGGCTGGGGATGGCTGGCGGGTTTTCTGCCGGCTCTTGCCTGCCCTTTCCCTCTCCTTCCTTCCCCATCTCTTGATCCCCAGCCACCCCGAGGGGCACTTGACTGGCTGCTTTGTTTCAAATGTTGCTGCCTCATTGGTTCCCAGCTCAACTCTCCTCTATTCTTGCTCCACTTCTTGCAAGCTTTGTCTTTAACCCCTCTAAGCCTCGCAGCGGCCACCCTGCCATCTCCTCTCCCAGCTATTCCTCCCTCCGCGCTCTCTCGACGGATTACCAGCCTCGCGGCATGGGCGAGAGTTCAATGGCAGCGGCGCTCCCAATCCTGGAAAATGGTAATAACGTCTGTTAAATCGTGGGGCCGTAGCGCCGGCATTAGTCACTGTGTTGGGTGCGTGGAGACAGCAGCAAGCTGTTATTTCGGTCGCTGACTTCAGAGTGGGACTCACCACTGCGGGAAGCGAGCAGGATGAGCTTTGCTCGGCGAGCAGCTTTGCCTCCCTGGACCCCTTTTGGGGTACGCTGGGGTTAACCGCGCTGCTCTCCCCTGTCCCAATCCATCCCCGGCATCCAACCGCTGGAGGATGAAGGAGAGGAAAGTACGGCCGTCCCAGTGCGAGCCCCGAGCCCACGGGAGCCCAGTGGCAGGAGTGTCTGCCTGCAAAACTGGTTCTGGAGGGCGATAAGAGCAGGTTGGGAAGTATGTGAAGCTGGGAAAGTCAGCGCTGTGGCCAGGAGGGGGAGAAAACGCCGGTGGGGAGAGCTGCGTTGGCCAGGTCCTCCGTAGGCAGCGATCGTGTCCCCCGCGGGGCTGGGAGCGGCCGTCGGGGTCCGGGAACCAGGTGGGGAGTCTGGGAGCGTGGACCCTGGCTGGCTTGGGGAGCTGAAGGCGGATCGCCCCAATCCATAGGTCTCCCCACGTCCTGGCCCCTGTCCTGCGCTCATCCGCCCATCGCTCGCTGGTGCTGGGGGAGGCGCTTTGGAGTTTGCAGCGTCAGGATTTGGGAGCTCTGCCGCTGGCCTGGAGCGTTGGGCTGGAGCTGCTGGCCCCCAGTGTGAGCTGTGACCCCCCCCAGCCCCCTTTGCCCCACAAGGGGCCACCTGTGCACGGTTTTGGGGGGGTTCCTCGGTCCCCATGCCTCTCTTGGGGCGAGGGTTGGGGCGATCTTCTCTCCCTCCTCCCCCTCTGGCTTGCAGGAAGCAGGAGGATGGTGAAGGTGAGTAATGCAGAGTCTGGCTGATTTTTATGTTTGGTTTTTTTAATGAGTTTTAACCCAGGGTGTTTTGGGAGGGGGGAGCTCTCAGAGGAGGTTTATTCCCTTTCTGAGCCTGAGCCGGGTCGGGTGGCTGTTGGAAACGCACGGAGCAACAGGGGATCTCTCCATCTTGCTGGCTGAAGCAGGTCTGTTGTTCGTTAGCGGCGCTGCGAGGCGAGGCCGGTGTTTCAGGGGGAAACGGAGTTATTTCTGGCAAGGAGGACAGGAGGGACTCTCATTTTCCTTGCGCATAGGGGCGAGCCTGTTTGCATGGGAAGGAAAAGGGGGAAAAAATTGAAAACCCAGCAAGCAGGGGAAAACTGAACCCCACATCTGTGCCACGCACAGGGTTTGGACTTTAAAAACTGGATATCCCTTTGGCAGGGTGTCCTGCTCGGCCACAGCTGGCATGCAGGTTAATGGTGTGGAAGGGCTGGTCGCTGGCTAACGCTTCCCAGCTGGTGGCAAGCAAAAGGTTGTTCTTGCCTGGAAACAAGAGGAGGAAATAATGTCACCCGGAGCCAGCTGCCTGCTGTCACAGTGGGAACAAGGCTTTGGGGGTTTGTAAGACCCCCTAAAAACCCTTATGTCCGATCCTGACCTGGCCTGAGGAGGAGACCTGAATGCCAGAGTTTGGTTGTGAATGGATGCGGTGGGTGACAGCGCTGGCACCTGGGGGGTTCCTTTTGCTCTCGGGCATCCCATGGGCTCCTCTGAACCTCGGAGGAGGCTCTGGGTGAGCTGAGTTGATGCCGGGGGCAGCCAGGACTCGAGAGCCCTCTTTGTGTGGGTTTGTTGTTTTTTTTTTTCCTCAAGCACCACATAATTTGTCCAGCTTCTGAGCGCCCTCAGCTAAAATTGTGTCTCAAAATCCAAACTTCGCCTGCATCAGGCAGAAAGTCTCTTTGCAGAGCCTGGGGTAGGGAGACCAGCTCTGGGATGTAACAGCCCCTTTCTGCTGCTCTGGGGAGCAGCAGCGGCCGGACCAGATGTTTATTTTGCTGCGCCCGATGTGTTTAAAGAGGAGACGAGTGTGTGAACCACGTACAGCTGCACCAGATATTTATTCTTAGGCACAGGGACAAACGGGATGCTGCTTCTGGATCCTGCCAGGGATCTGTTAAATCTGTTTGCCATTTGTCCACGCTAATGGCAGGACACTCTCCTGCCAATGGACATTCAAATCTATCAGTTTCAGATTTTATGCAAAGGAACAAATTGCCTGCATGCACCTTTGTCATCTTCCCCCCCCCCCTTTATTTTTCATTTGAAAACTGCTATCAAACTCCCCGCCAGCAATAACATAGGTTTCGGGGTGTTTGTCAGCAATGGAGAATATTCTGCCGTTTTGTTTACTCAGGGCTGCTAGAAGCGTTAGTTAATGGCTGACTAATTAAACAAAGCGGAGATAAAGGGAATCTGACCTGGGCTAGGACAGGGCTGAGGAATGTTCGTAGCTCTGGTGGATATCTAGCCAAGAGGGGGGAACGTGGGGGAGATGTTAACCTGCTCTTAACCCCTTCCTCCTTTTGCAGAGGGCCCCCTCCCACCATCGAGAGCTCCTCCAGGCTCGGCTCAGCCCCCCTGCCCCTTTGTGCTGCTTGTTTTCCCCCAGCCAGCCCCAAAAGGATTATTTTTTGCGAAGCCAAGGTAGATTTGGAGGCTGATTAGCTTAACTAGCAGTGTCCCGAGGCGCTCAGATGCTCCAACGTCCGGTGTGCGGGTTGATGTATATCCTCCAGGTATATTTATTTTCCTTAGAGTTCCTTGCAGTTAAACGCAAAGTGAGCGGTTTTTAAACATCCCACTCAAAGTTTAGCGATTATCTCCCAAAACCAGGAGACCCTTTGCCATCCAGAAATGGGACTTCTGTCCACGCAGCGATTCTCCGCAAAGGCTCTTGCATGCGAGGAAGGATCCTGTGCGAAGGAAGGTGGTGTTTGGGAGCAACCGGTGCGTGTGAAAGGGGGTCCAGCCTTGGTTTTCCTTTCGGGCGCAGTCCTGCCATGGGGATGGCGTGAAATGTCTGTTCCTCCCCAAAACAGCAGCAGTCTGCCTGGGCTAGAAGCTACAGGAAGCTGGCATGATGCTTGCCGTGACCATAAAAGGATGAACTGAACAAAAGCGCCCGCCCTGGGGTTACTTTTTAGCCATCGGGGTCTACAAGGTAAAGTTTTCCTGGCTTGGGAACCCCATAAACCTGCTGGCTGCATGTTCACACCTTTGTTTACCCCTAATTAATGTATTTGCCTGTGCACAGTGCGGTTCAGGATTCAACCCAACCCAAGCTGGTGCTGGGTTGTGCTGCAGACAGCCGGAGAGCGGCTATGTCAGACCCCCAGGGTGAGCAGGTAAAATGGGGGATTGCAAATATATGGTACTCCCTCCGTTTTTTAAAGGGGGACCAGGACAGAGGTGGAGGCAACCAGGCAGAGAAAAACTTTGCTAATGGATCGAGGATTTATTCAGAAAACCTCAAAGATTGGGAAAGCTGGAGAGGAGGGAGTGCCTTTGCGGACACCTTGGACGCAGCGGGATGCCGGAGCACCAGAGTTGGGATTTCCTGTGTGGAGAAAGGGATTGTCTCAGGAGCTGTTGAGTTTTGCACCGGACAGCCTGTCAGAAGCAGATTCAGGAGACTAAAATGGAATCACCACCCGAAGGCAGTGAAAGTGGGAAAAATGGATCCACCCCATGGCAGCCCTGGCTCTGCTGCTCTCCCCGCGCCTGCCACAGGATTTCAGCATTGTCCCTGAGTCCCTGTGTGTCCCAGGATTGTCCCCTTCTGCGGGATGGGGACGGTGTGCATAGTGGTGGGGGTGTCACCCAGCTCCCCCAGGATTCAGCCTCTCGACTCGACCAACTTCAGTCCCCTTTCAAATTTTGTCAGCTTGCTTCTAGCCTGGTCCCAGGCACTGGCCACTGTGAAACCAGCTGGTGGGGTTAGGCACTAAAGGTCACGCTCGAATCGCATCCTGCCGGCTGCAGTGTCTCCCCAAAATCCTCCTGGTGAGCTCCTTTTGGGTTTGGGCACTGCAGGATGGCGCTGCTCCTTCTGAAACTGGAGAAACGAGGGAGTTAAATAACAAACCTTAATAGTGGCCTAAATGCCAGGCTTCCTTGGGTTTGTTTTACTCGGCTGCCTCCACGTCCCCCATCCCATGTGGGAGGGGTGTGCTTCCTCCCAGTCGCCTGCTTTACTAACAAACAAATAAAAACTGGTTTTTCCTCTGCCGACGGGCTTTTGCCAGCGAGACGCAGGGCTGGAGCTGGACATGGTGAGAGGCTTCCACCGCTGTAGCTTGGTAGGCTCGTCCCCGTGGCGGCATTCCCCTGGTGCCGGCGCTCTGTGTCCCCAGAGAGGGGATTTTTTGGTACTTTTTTTGATGTTTTAAAGCCTAAGCTGCTTCTCACGTGAAAGCGCCAACCTGCTGGTTTCAGGCAAGTGAAAGGTGGGTTAATTTGCAGCTTCATCCTCTTCTCTCCCTGGGGCTTGCACCTAAGGTGAGGAGCATTGGTGTATGGACACCGGGGCTCGCGCTCGAGCAGGAACCTGTTTAAAAGCATCATCTGACCCCCATTAATTACAGCACCTCCTGGACCATGGCTCGCCAAGCGCCAGCAGATCCCTGGCAGCAACTGTGAACCAAGCTCTGTCATCCACCGAGTCCAGAACAAGCTGGTAGTTACGGAGATCAGCTGGTTTTGGCAACCGCCAGCAGACTTGGCAGCTCTCGATGCTGCTGCTGGCGGGCAGGTGCTGGTGTTGCCGTCAGTAGCCAGAGTGCTGAGGTGGAAATAGCCAGTGCTACTGGTCTTTCCAGACTGCGGCGAGGGTGTTTCAGCAAGGGGATGCTTGTCTCGCTCACCCCTTGTTCTGCATTCACTGCACTGACCGCTGGCATCCCATGTGTATGGGGCTGGACCCGGAGGACGCTCGGCAGGTATTTAATGGGGGGAAAAAATAAATGAGTTTAAGGTCCTTAAGCTGCTTTAGGAGCATTTTGAGTTGCTAATTGTTGTGGTTTAACCCCAGCCAGCAACTAAGCACCACGCAGCCGCTCACTCACTCCCCCCACACCCAGTGGGATGGGGGAGAAAATCGGGAAAAAGAAGCAAAACCCATGGGTTGAGATAAGAATGGTTTAATAGAACAGAAAAGAAGAAACTAATAATGATAATACTAATAAAATGACAACAGCAATAATGAAAGGATTGGAATGTACAAATGATGTGCAGTGCAATTGCTCACCACCCGCCGATCGATGCCCCATTAGTCCCCGAGCGGCGATCCCCCCGCCCCCACTCCCCCCAGTTTATATATGAGATGTGACGTCACATGGTATGGAATACCCCTTTGGCCAGTTTGGGTCAGGTGCCCTGGCTGTGTCCTGTGCCAACTTCTTGTGCCCCTCCAGCCTTCTTGCTGGCTGGGCATGAGAAGCTGAAAAATCCTTGACTTTAGTCTAAACACTACTTAGCAACAACTGAAAACCATCAGTGTTATCAACATTCTTCTCATACTGAACTCAAAACATAGCACTGTACCAGCTACTAGGAAGACAATCAACTCTATCCCAGCTGAAACCAGGACACTAATCTTTCCCCTCGACTCATGCTGGTGTTTAATAGGGTCCAATAGCTCCAACCTGTTTTCTCTCTGGCTCTCATCCTGGTCAGGATATCAGCCGAGCCACGATGCATGAGAGCGAGGGCTCGCTCTCAAGTGCTCTTGCTTTAGCCCTGGGTGTGGTGGTATCCATCTAAAGCTTGATTTCTTTTTTTTCTCTTTACCCCAACTCAGAAATTTTTTCCTTTCCCCTCCCAGGTTGAGAGGAGCAGGACTGCACCGACTTCCAGCATCTGCTTCACTGCAGAAACTATTGAAACAATTCAAAAAACAACCTGAAATTGTTGATTTAGGGGAGGCTTGCCAGCACTTCGGGCTCCCGCTGGACAGGATCGATCATGTACCTTTGAGCTTGGAAGGATGCGGGCGTTTGGATGGTGTAAACAAGCCTCTATTGTGCCTGGCTGCAGGTGTTTACACCAGGAAAATCGGCATTGGGGTCCACCCTGGGGCCAGGCTTCCTCCGCAGCCACAGCTCTTCATCCTGGGAGACTGAGATGCGTTCAGGGATAGTCTCAAATACACCATGAATGAACAAAGCTTGTAAATAAATGAAGAAAACTGGCTGCATTGGGTGGCTTTGTCTTTGCAGCCTGCAAAGGGAAACCGTATAACTTGTCAGGTGAAAACTGGGTTTGAATTTCATGCTGAAAACGTGCTGGCCACGCTGCTAAGTTTAGTTTCAGCAGACTTGTATTTTAGGCTCCTCGACCTGTATTTAAGTGCCTGAGTAAACAGTCTGTTGTTCTCGCTCAGGCTGAGCATCTGCATGCCTGGCTTTTTGCAGGTCAGGCTTTTTTCTTGCCGGTTTATTCAGCTTGTAACTTAAAACGCTGCCCTTAAAACCACACTTAAAAGTGGTTTCAAATGACACCCTTTAGGTAAAAGGCTTAAGGAACGGTGTTAGTCACCGACGTCCAGTGAAATTACCTTTTCCTGGGTGTCGCTGGACTGCCTGGGCTTGCATTTGCTACCGACTTGCTTTCCTCGTCGCACCTTGTGGGTTTTGTTTTTTTTAAATCTCCTAGCTTTTAATTGTGGGAGGGTTTTTTTGCTTAGTTTTTAAATTTAAAAGCATTACATCAAAGGGAGGAGGGATGCAGAAAAATGTCTGCGAGACTGGGGCTCCCAAAACTTCCCTTCTCCTGGAAGAAACATAATGCCTGTGCGAGTTATGCTGGGAAGGAAGCAAAGACAAGCGGAAAGAAGCAGGATTATCCCAGAGGGGAGAAGACCCCTGCCTCCTGCCACCCCTTTATGGCTTCAGGAAGACAACCAGAACAGTTGCGGAGAGCAGAAGGACATCCCCAACCATCTCCATGGGTCGTGTGAGCTGCCGAATCCCTGGCAGCAGCGTTCTCTCACCTCCAGGATGGGCGAAAGCCTGGCGGTTGCGGTGGAAGGAAGCAGAGTCCAGCCCCAGCTGGGCTTGGAAATGCCTTTGCAGTGAGGACAGGTGTTAGTAAGTAATCCAAGCCTGTGTTGTCCCATAATTCATGGAGGCGACGGTGCTTCCCGGGGCTGAGCCGGAATGCATGGCCCCCATGGAGGCTCTGAGGAAACTTGCTGCTGCTTTAGTGTCCCACCAAAAGCACCCCAGGCCCCTCTGCTACCTCTCGGAGAGGTGCTGCATGCCGCTGGCTTTCCTTTGATGGAGAACTTTGCAGGATCAGTCACCAGGGACCAAAACAGGACCTTGATCTGGAAGACAGTAATCGTAACCAAAGTTGTTCTGCAATGCAGGGGTGCACGTGAACACCACCATCCCCATCTTGGCAACACGTCCCATGTGCTTGAGAAAACACCTTTAATTAGGGAGATTTTGCTCTAGATCCCGGCTAGGCACCCATCCACCTGCCTGCTAGGCTCGGGCAGACCTCTGTGCCGCTCCCTATCCAACTGGTTCCCTGTCACTTCGGGGCAGCTGGTGATGGGGAGCCAGGAGAAGACACTGCAAGGGGTTGCTTTGGGTTTGTCTGTGGCCGGCTAATGAGCCCAGAGCAGTGCAGGGTCAGTGTTTTACCTGTAGGTGTCTGTTCAGCTGCTAGTGTTTAACTTCAGTATAATGACAAATACCTGCTGATTCCCTTGTGTGTCCGGGTGGGTGTTTTCTGCCCCAAGGAGGCTGCAATGTGTTGGTTGAAGCCCTTGGGGGGACAGTTGCCAAACTCTGGCTCCAAACCAGCGCAAGAGTAATTGCAGTGCTGCGAAATGCTTGCGAGATCAGCCCTAAATCCCTGGGTGCTGGGACACAGCGTGTTAGGGGAAGCTGCTCGTGGAACTGCTGGAAGGAGAAGAGCCGAAGAAATTGCCCACCCAGGTGGTGACAAAGGACAGCGGGTTGAGGAGCCGAAGCTCATTGCAGGGAATTTTCTCGTGCGCTGTACAGGCAGGCAGCCTGGAGCCCCGAAAAGCTCCCTTGGTTGCCCTGGTTTGCAATCGCTGCCTTCACATTAAAAAAATAAAGGCAGGAGGGACCTGCAAATGCATCTTCAAACAAGTGGAAAAAATGGGGGATGAGAAGGACCGGTGGTGAATTGCAAACACAGCTGTGAGGTCAGGTGGGCTATAATAACCCCCCTGGATGGGGAACAGCCTAATGAAGTGCAGGGCTTGCAGTCACTCAAGGTGTTTCCTTTTTGGCACATGTGTGGCAAGTAATTATTTTGCCAGAGAGCAAGGTCAGTTTCTAAAGAAGGGGCTGTTTGTTTTATGGCTTGCTGAGGTCACTGGTGCGCTGCCCACCTCTCCCTCCTTCTCCAGGCTTCATTTTTGTCCCTCTTCTTTGCCCCTCAGGTCTTCTAGCCGGCCTCACCATGTTCAGCAAGAAGAAGAAACGTATCGAGATCTCTGCTCCCTCCAACTTTGAGCACCGCGTCCACACCGGCTACGACCAGCAAGAGCAGAAATTCACAGGGCTGCCGCAGCAATGGCAGGGCATCATCGAGGAGTCGGCCAAGCGCCCCAAGCCGCTGGTGGACCCTGTCTGCATCACCACCATCCAACATGGCTCACAGAAGGTAGGCAGCTCTGCTGGCATGGCCTCTGCCCTCTCGGGGAGGGCTGATGATACTGCTTTTGGGGCTAGAAAGCCAGGCTGGGGATAATTTGGGCTCCGTGCCCTCTCCCCGGGGTGCCACGGAGCAGGTAAGGTGGCAGTTTGGTCTCTAACCTGCGCAAGCGGCAGCAGCATCCCCACGGCCGACCGCCTGCCCCTTCCCCGCTCGGTGTGGGGCTGTGCGGGACGGGGACCACCCAGCTGCCGCCCATACGGTGTGAAAACCTCTCCCGCATCCTCCCAGCAGCTGGAAAAAACCCACCCTACAGGAAAACGCCGGGGAAAAACAGTGTCTGTTCCTTCCCATCTCATCCCCTCCCCGTGCCTGTTTCCCCAAGCTGCCATTATGTCGTTTTTTTAAAGTCTGGCTTGTCTGCTCCCCTTGGTCGAGGACACCCACGCCACCCCCGTGCCCCAGCTCTGCCGTTCCTCTACCTTCATCCTAATTAAAGTCCCCGGCACTGGCCACGGTGTGACCAGCATGCCCAGAGCTGGCGTTCCTGCGCAGCCAGTGGCTTCGCTCGCTCGGCTGGTTTGCCCCGGACAATGGGGTGGCTCCAGCAGCCGTGAGTAACGCTGGCTGCAGCCCTTCCGAGCGAAGCCAGCTGGGCAATTCTGCTGACCCAAAAAGATGCCAAAATCGGTGGGGCCCCTTGGCGCTGCCGAGCCCCATGGCTCGTGGTTGGGAGCCGCTGCATCCCACACAGCTGGGGTTTGTTGTGGAGGTACAGGCTCAGCTCACCTGTCAAGGAAATAACCTGCTCCCCAAGGTGGTGGGAGGAGGAGGAAGAGAAGGGGGATATAAATAGCCAAGGATGGCGTGCTGTGCTCGCTCACCCTGTGTGGAGGTGTTTGCTGCAGGGGAAGGCATCCTCCTCTTTGGAGGAAGGCGAGAGGCCTAGGGGATGGGGATGGGGTGGCTGCCACTATCCCCTCGCCTCTTGCTGCATGGTTGTGCCCTCCGAGGCTCAAGTCCATGAGGGTGCAGATCCCTCCCCGAGAGCTGGGAAACAGGGCATGTCCCTCCCCACTCCAGCCAGTCTGATACTGGGAGCCGGGGGAACCGTCCCTGCGCAGCCCACAGCTCCCCAGTTCAGGTGTCCCGCCTGGCTGGGACCTGCCTCCCAGCATCAGGCTTCATTTTTACCTGCTCTGCTCTTCCCCTTTGCTCCAAGGCGGCATTCGGGACAGGCTCATTAACCTTTGGCTAAACGAACCACGTCTGCCCTCACCTCATGCATCTCCTCTCCCTCCTCCGTGGGCCGATGACACTGAGGGGAGGAGGACCAGCGCCTGCCCCAGAGCTTTGCTGGGGCTGGACCCCAGCCAGGAACAAAACCTGCTGCCTCTGCACAGTTACTAATAATGGTGTTTTGGGGGCAGACGGAGCCCCCCGGGCACAAGCCAGGGGATGAGGTGCTGCCAGCAGCCTCCCAGACCCTTTCCCATGAGCCCCCCGAGCAGGGCTGGGTCTGGCCAAAGGCTTCTTGGGTGCATGCTGCCTCTTGGGGCAATTGGCCCATCCAGGAGGAGAGGCACAAGGCTGGCTCCAGCTCCCCAAGGGAGAGCCCTGTTATTTTGGTACCTAGAAACCTCCCAGTGGGGCCCAGGGCTGCTGGGGAAAGGCAGAGCCCCCTCCCCTCTTCCCCAGCCACCAGCATCCTCCTCCATGAGGCTGCACGGCCCTGCCGGGCTCAGCCACCTCCCGGCACTCGACTGGACCGAGGTGGCATTGGCGCCAGCCCCTGGAGACCTCGTCCCCTCCCCTCCCCACGTCCCCTCTGTGTGAGCCATGTCCCCGTCACCACCAGGCATTTCATTTTCATTTTTTTTTATTTTCTTCCCTTTTTTTTTTCTTTTTCTTTTGTTCTGTTTGTGCTTTGTGTTCCTGTCCGCCTCCCGTCCCACGTCCTGCTCAAAGACCATCGTGCGGGGCAGCAAAGCCGCCAAGGACGGCTCCCTGACCTGGCTGCTGGACGAGTTTGAGAACATGTCTGTGTCCCGTTCCAATTCTCTGCGCAGGGACAGCCCCCCCTTCCTGCCCCGCCGCGACCAGCTCTACCAGGAGAACGGCCTCTCCGAGGGCCCGGCCACTGCCCGGCCGCACGAGGATGCCAGCAGGAGCAAGGAGAAAAGCCGTCACGGGGCCAGGAGCGAGCTAGAGCAGGGCAAGGAGAGACCCCGGGAGAGGGAGGACCAGCGCGCCCACCACCACCAGCAGCCCTGCGGGCAGGAACCCGGCCCCAAACCTGCTCCCCCTGCCGGTGGCCGCCCGCCCCCTCCCGAGTACCCCAAAACCCCGGCCGAGCGGGATGGCTGGTGGGACTACCCTGCCGACAGGGACTACAGCGAGCCAGCCGACCGGGTGGTGTGGCGGGAGCGCCCTGAGCCCTCGGACAAGCGCCCCAAATCCACCTATGCCGGCGAGACCAGCCCACAATCCCCCCGGGACAAACGCCCGCTCTCCGGGCCCAATATCCGGACTCCCAACATCCCCGTCTCTGAAGGGGTGATGAAGACTGCTCAGCAGATGGGACGGCCTTTTAATACCTACCCGAGGGCTGAGACCAACCCCAGCAGGGGCGCAGGTTCACAGGTAAAGGTTTCCCCCCTGCTCCCCTCCGCTCTGACCAGATCCGCTTGGCAGCAACCTCTCCTTCCCTGGCTACGCAGCCCAGGGGAGCTTTTCCTTGCTCTGCCTCTCCTCCACCTCCTAGAAAAGCAGCCTCTCTCCTCCATTTCCTAAGCAAGTGCCAGCTAACGGGCTCCTGCGCTCCAATTAAGACCGGTAAGACCGGCACATGCTGAAGACCTGTGGGCGCTCCGTGCTTTCCTTGCAGCACCGGCCCCATCCTTGTCTCCGAAGTGGCCACTGGCTCCTCCGCGGTCTCCTCTTCCCCCTTCCTCAGTCCTTCCAAGCCTGTCTAGCGCAAACCTTTCCTTCGGCAGCACCCGGCCCCGCTAACGCCTCTGCCACTCGCTTGGTTGGAGGCTGCAGGGTTGGCACCCAGCGTTTTGGGGACAGCGGCAAAATCCTGGCTCCAGCCGTATGCTCCCCTGGGCTTTTGGTGGCTGACGTCCCTCTCCTCCCATCTCCTTGCAGGCAGAGCACCGGCCAGGACAACTGCAAGAGGTGGCATCCAACGGGCTGGTGAGCAGCGGTGCTGGCTCCTCCCGAGCCCACCCCCCCGGTCCGCCACGCTCCAAAAACCCCAAGCCGCCCCATCCCGGCCTCACCCCGCACGCCTCGGATCCCCACCTTGCTTGCCAGCTGCCCACTGGCCCCCCACCCGCCCCCGGCGGGGCCACAGCAGCCCCGCTCGCCCCAACGTGAGCCCCAGCGCGTCTCCCACGAGCAATTTCGGGCGGCCCTGCAGATGGTGGTGGATCCCGGAGACCCCCGCACCTACCTGGACAACTTCATCAAGATCGGTGAGGGCTCCACCGGCATCGTCTGCATCGCCACTGTCAAGAGCACCGGCAAG